>NC_053501.1:27255597-27555597 GCF_905171775.1 Rana temporaria
AATAGAGAATACTTTACATTCTTTGAGAAAATCCCAATTCCTCTGTGAAAGGTACCTGTGAGAAATGCAAGACCTCCTGTGTTCATAATGTAGCAGAGCACCTGCCTACTACAGTGATTTACAGCTTCCACAGGGATCCCACAAGTATGGTACATACTGTATATACACTATATTGTCAAAGGTATTGGAACGCTTGCCTTTACACGCTGCACAGTCTGTTGGAACAGAAAGGGGCCATGCCCAAACTGTTCCTACAAAGTTGGGAGCATGAAATTGTCCAAAATGTCTTGGTATGCTGACACTAGGGATGAGATTCGTGTTCGAGTCAAACGTATGTTCGACTCGAACATCGTATGTTCGATCGTTCGTCGAAGTACGAACAAAACGGGTCGTTCGCGCCAAATTCGAGTGACGCTCCACGGCCCATAATTCACTGCGGCATTGCGCGCTGATGATTGGCCAAACATGCACTATGACCCGCATGCCTTGCCAATTACAGCACCATCAGTACAGAGAGCCGTAATTGGCCAAAGCCAGGGTGGCTTTGGCCAATTATGGCTCAGGGGGTTTAGTACACGCCCCACACTATAAAAGGCCGCCTGCAGGTCGGCCTTGTGTAGTGTGTTCCGGCGCTGGTTAGAGATCAGTCAGAGAGAGAGTGTCATTTTTTCTAGGTAGATAGAGCAGGCAGGCAGGCAGACAGGCAGGCAGGCTAGTCAGTTAATGTTACAGTGTGTAGAGGATATATATACATCCCAGGTGTTGTACATATATTTATACACTGTATAGCTTAGCTAGATCAGTTCTTCCTAATTTACTGGCAGGTAGTTGATTGTTCTAGCTGCAGTATTCTCACATGGTGTATTGCCTGTGTCCTCTGCAGTGTGCATCATAAAGCTACACAGGCATACTATAGACACCCAGCAGGTACAATATTTGAAGGAATTTTTCATTTTCTTTTTTTTATTTAAAAAAAATGTCTTTAAATATTGTACCTGCTGGGTGTCTATAGTATGCCTGTGAAAACGTCTTTGAGAACCCGGGTCTTGCCCCAGGGAACATGTATCAATGGAATTTTTTTTTTTTAAATGGTCGTTTTTTCTGGAGCAGTGTTTTTAATGATGCTGCATCATTAAAATCACTGCTCCAGAAAAAACTACAGTTTTTAAAACTTTTTTCCATTGATACATGTTCCCTGGGGCAAGACCCGGGTTCTCAAAGACGTTTTCCGACAATAACTTGCATATGGGGCTTTAAAATTAGCACTTTTGAATTCGAACGTTCGAGTCCCATTGACGTCAAAATGTTTGCGAACGTTCAGTCCGTTCGAAGGTTCTGGTGCGAACTTAACGCGGGGTGTTCGGCTCATCCCTAGCTGACACCTTAATAGTTCCCTTCAAAGCTACACCCCCATCTCCCAAAATTTAGGGGAATATTTTTTTTCTAGAATGTTTAACACATAAGGGTTTTCAGGATTTTTAGGAGATGCTTCTTCTTTTTTAATTTTCACACTGCATCCCAGTTTTACAATCATTATCTCGTCATCCGGCAGGTTTGCCATTTTACACAGTTTTACTTTAATGCACACTTTTTGAAGCCTGGTTTAGGTTCCTATAGAATTCACTAGGAGTTCTGGTTAGGAAATTCAACATATTTGAGACACATAATTTTCAAAACGATAATTCGGACTGTTAGAAAATAGTTTTTGGACATTTGAGCGGACTTTACTGGTATCAGAAAGGAGCATTATATAGTTTTACAAAAATAAATAGATTTATTTAATGATACAAAATGAATAAAAATATATAGAATAAAATAAGAGAAAATCGAACTCTCATTTGTATAACCACAGATATATAAAGTATGTATATCTTCCCAATTACTGCTGAGTCAAATAAGGTCAACGTTTCGCTGTCGCTTCTTCAGGACCTATTTCCATTGACTGCAGGCAAAGGGATTCGGCATGGGAAAGAAAAGAGTATCAGAACTTCAAACGGATGACAGATGCAGACAAATCATACATGGTAATGTAAGCCCCATAGGTGATATGGGGACAGTGTATATGAGGTGCCACTCACATAGCAGAGAGAGAGCACCCCCCCCCCCCATATGTGTCATGCCGTACGCTACCCAGGCACAATCAGATCAGCGCAACACTCCCTAGATCAAGAAGATCAAAAAATACCCGATTCCCCAATCTAAGAGAGGACAAAAAATAATAAGAAGAAGAAGAATGAGCCCCCATAAAGATATGCTGGGTAATATATATATATATATATAATATAATATCATCTTGACAAGGTACTCACAATGCCAGCAGATCCACAGCGTCACTACATAAGGGTGATAATTCGGACCACGACTGATCAAACTTTTCAGAATATCTCAATCAGTAATGCTAGCTTTCATTGAACCCTGTAAGTTAAGCAACTTTCTAAAAGCTGATTTGTGATTGGTTGATATAGGTTCCTGCACACAATCACAAATGTGCATGATGTTACAAAAAAAGATTAATATTTCAAATTGATTCAACTGCATACAGCATGTCTCCAGTTTAACATCTCTTAAACAATCTGTTGACTCTTCAAAACGTATCTAATTGTTAGGCTTGTAGGAATTGTTTGTCCTTTACCATGATACATTTGTTGTACAGACTCATTTAAACCAGTATATCCATTCTTAATGCTAAACCCTTTTATTACATCTATTGTTAGGGATGAATTGGTCATCATTAAAGGCTATCGAGTGACTTGGGCTGCATTCCTTATAATATTTGTGTGACCTTTTCAGTGGAAAGAAGCAGATGGGAGAATTAGCATACATTGATTGATTATGTTAAGCACAGGATTCATCATTTGCTGATCAGTGTGAGTTTCCATCATAAGTAGAGAGACACACGTCTACAATTTAATTGCTATTCATACAGAAAATGAAAGTAAATGTCTAATTGTCTTCAATAGATTAGAAGACTAATGTGCCTGCAGGTTCTATGTAGACAACTAAGGGCAGCAGACTTTAGAATTGTGTTTGAATTGCTATAGTCTATTGACATGCTGTATCTTTTTCTTCATGCTTGATCCTCAAAGGGCATGTGTAATTGTGTAGTGGCTTATACATAATTTAATTATTATAGTCAGGGACTGAAAAAAAAATATATATTGTATTTTTATTTTGTCAGGTACATGTAAAACATTGTATTGATGCTCTGTATTCTTCCTTTAAGTTAGAGTGGAGCTTTAGGCTTCAGTTTATGTTTTATAGGCTCTCACTTAGCTTCAAAGTAAACCTGTACTTTGTTGATGCCGCGCATAGGCTTGCCCCATGTGACAACACTGGTGCTTGTGATTGGAGCAACACTCACATAGAATGAGCCATGTGCTTGTCCATATCCAGAAGGTGTTTCCTTCACTCCCAACAGTGCACTGTTTAGGAGATATTTACTTGTGAATGGGCTTGTGACGTCACCTGCGCATGTGCTCTGAAGAAATGGAATACCCGTGCCCTTCCTTTCTCCGCTCTCAGTGATGTAATCGCAGCTCATCCATTACCCTCCCATTATGGTTATTTCAGAAAAAAGGTGCTGAAAGCGGTACCATTATTAAGGAAATTTGGCGTTTTATACTGTAGGCCTGTAATTCTTAGGAATAACTCACTTAAATCTGTCCAAACAAGAGTCTAGTAGGCATCCCGCGTATGAATTTTTTTTAAAAACAAAATTATAATTGATAATATAATAAATAATTATAAATAATTATAACAAATAATAATATAATTATAATAAAAATTATTCAATAATGTAATCAACTCAAAAATCACTGAAATGTGCTCAGTTGCAGAATTGTCGCTGTCATTACTTTTATTTTTTTATGACGAATTTCCCCACAAATCGCTATCTCACAATTCTGCAAGTGATTATAATTAACTATCGCTGTTTTCTAGCTGCTCTAAAACCATTTTTGACATAAAGGGACACTTTTGGTTGCTATGGACAATCTACAGTTTGCAGGCAGAAAGAACAGTTTTTATTATATAAAAGTACATGTAGGGCACTGGGCAGACCACTAGGGACAAGGGGGGTGTGTATTTTTTTACATACAGCACTGTAATCTATAATATTACAGTATACTGTATGTAAGGTGTTTGTTTACCTTTTTGAATTTGGCGCTGTTCTCTGCCCCTGTGCGTCGTAACGTCGCAGGGAACGGAGATCGGCGGCACACGGGGACACTGTGAATCGAGCGAGGTCCCGCTTCGCTCACACAGCACGGTGGCATCGCTGGATCCAGGGACAAGGTAAGTAAACCAAGCCTGTGGATTCTGCGAGGCGAGCCCGAGTCTGACTCGGGGTTACCGATCGCAGCAGAAAAATTTAACCCCTAGTCAGACTCGGGAATACCGCCAGGGGGGTTAATTACCATAAGTAAGTACCGTAATATAAAAATAATTACAATTATATTGTTCTTAAGGTAATTTACTATATTTTCAAAAACTGTACTCTAGCAGGGGACTTAACGGACAAATTACTGATGTTTGAAGTTATAAGTTCAAACCAATAATTTCACAGTAAATAGATAAATAATAAATTATTATGTTATAACATACAGCATACTGTAATAATATATTATTTAGCTTGATTAAAAAAGTACCTTTTCAGCAGCAGCAGCAGATTCTCTCTTTTAACTATGTGAGAAAAGCATGGGATTATGGGTACATCTTATACCCATGAACCCATGTTTTTTCCTTGTAGTTAAAGGGGAGTTCCAGCCATTTGTATGTTTATTAAAAGTCAGCAGCAACAAAAAGTGTAGCTGCTGGCTTTTAATAAACAGGCACTTACCTGCTCCAGCGCTCCAGCGACGCGCCGGCCGGGGCTCCGCTCCTCTCCCCCCCTCCCCGGCCGGCGTCTTCATCTTCTGTGTGGGCACCCGGCCGTGACAGCTTTCGGCTTCACGGCCGGGCACCCACTGCGCATGCGCGAGCGCAAGCGGCGCAGCACTGCGCATGCGCGAGCGGCGCGGCCCGGCGCCGCGCCGTGTAATTGGCCAGGAGATCGCCTAGGACCTGTGACGTGTCCTAGGCGATCGCCTACAGCAGCCACTTCCTGAAGGCGATTAAGCTTAGTCGCCTACAGGAAGGAGTAAGTGGGACAGGAAGTCCCACTCGTGCTGAAGCCCCCACTCCCCCCCCAAAAAAATTACATGCCAAATGTGGCATGTAAGGGGGAGAGGAGTGGGTTAAGAGGAAGTTCCAAATTTGGGTGGAACTCCTCTTTAACAGGGCTGGGCTAGAAGAGAAAATGCATTTTTTAGACACATACCCCCTTCTATGACACTGCAGTGAAAGGAGAGCCTCCACTGCAACTATTGGTCCATGGCTCCAAACTGTCAGTGCCCTTGATATGAAGTGAGGAGAGGCACTGTGAGCTCATCCTCTCAGTCTGCTGCAAATAGAGTGTGCCAGCTTGTATTTAAACTGGCCGCTCTATATGTAGCTTCTGACAGACTGTTCAAGGAGCCCTATATCTCCAGAACCATAGGTGCTAGGAGCCCCAAATTTTGACCAGTGGTGGGGTAGAACTCGAAGCTCAATCTTTTTTTTTTTTTATGTTCATGGCTCTGCTTCCCCTGACTGCACGTCCCTGCAAGTCATCAGACAGGAGTAAGGTCAGGCGTAAGCCAAAGTCAGGAACCGATGATCAAAAGCATAAACAGATTCCTAGGTCAGGTCAATGGCAAGCTAGGTCAGCAACGGATATCAATCAGGATTCAAGCAGGGCACACGGAAACAGCTGAAGACCAGTCAGCGCTGAGCAGCAGTCAGATCATCCGTCAAATAGGCCATCTGACACCAATAGGGACTGTGGACGTGCTCCCGTGAGTGCATGCATTTTTGCACGCATTCAGACATTCATTTGCATTCCTGCTGATATTTGTTTGCCTGTATACAATTCTATGGGCAATAGTAAGCACTGTCTGTGGTGCTCTTTACAGCTAGTTGGCCTTTATTTTTCTAGTGCAACTAAGAGAATATAAGGGAGAGCCTGATTGGTTGCAATAGATCAGGGGTGCCCAACCTTTTGAAGTGCGAGGGCCACTTAAGCGACTTGGTAACCGGTCGTGGGCCACAATAAACGGAGCTGGCGGATGGCAAGTTCATGTCTGCTCTGCACAGTCCACTATGCTCCTTTTTTTTTTTTTTTTTTGCGGATCGGATGTAGGATACAAAGGGCCCCAAGGCTGCTTTCACACTGATGCGCTGCGGTTTACCAATGCAGTGTACCTTTGACTTTCTTGCACTTTGCAATAGACTTCTATTATATTCCACAGGTTTTGTACACTTTCAGAAAGCTCACCAAACTCGCAGGTAATAACAGAAGTCTATGGCTCAGTGCAGGTAACCCGCAGGTAAACTGCTCTGCATCTTCCGGGTCAGTTTAAAAGCAGCCCAGTAACCACTGCAGAACAGATATGCCCATACAGTATATACACTGGCCCAGATTCAGGTAGATCCGCGCAATATTTGCGTGGGCAAAGGGCAACGATTTTTGCTCTGCGCCCACGCAAATATTTCGATTTGCCCGCGATTCACGGAGCAGTAGCTCCGTAAATTGCGCGGGCGCTATGCTAATTAGCCCGGCGTAATGGCACCTAATGTAAATGATCCCGCCGGGGGTGGGAATCATTTAAATTAGGCGCGCTCCCACGCCGAGCGAACAGCGCATGCTCCGTCGGGAAACTTTCCCGACGTGCATTGCGGCAAATGACGTCGCAAGGACGTCATTTGCTTCTAAGTGAACGTGAATGGCGTCCAGCGCCATTCACGAATCACTTACGTAAACGACGTGAAATTTAAATTTCACGAGCGGGAAGGGCGGCTATACTTTAGCATTGGCTGCCCCTGCTATTAGCAGGAGCAACCTTGCGCTAAAGTCGCCGTACGGAAACTCCGTACCTTGCGTGCGCAGGGCCCGCGCAACTTTTGTGAATCGGTGGTAGTATGCAATTTGCATACTATACGCCGATCACAATGGCCGCGCCCCCTAGCGGCCAACGCAAGAATGCAGCCTGAGATATGAAGGCATAAGGAGGCTTATGTCTGTCATATCCTAGGCTGCAGTCCGCGTAGCGATGTTCCTGAATCAGGGGCATTCGCTACGCGGGAGCAAAACAGCTATTGCGCCGCGCAACCTATGGTTGCGCGGGCGCAATAGCTTCTTGAATCTGGGCCACTGTTATTTTAGTAATGAACTGACCTTTAATAACAGTATTCTATTCCATCCCAGAGCAGGAGGTCGCGGGCCACATCAGAGGGCTCCGTGGGCCACATCAGAGGGCTCCGTGGGCCACATCAGAGGGCTCCGTGGGCCACATCAGAGGGCTCCGTGGGACGAATCAGAGGGCTCCGTGGGCCACATCAGAGGGCTCCGTGGGCCACATCAGAGGGCTCCGTGGGGCGAATCAGAGGGCTCCGTGGGCCACATCAGAGGGCTCCGTGTGCCACATCAGAGGGCTCCGTGGGCCACATCAGAGGGCTCCGTGGGCCACATCAGAGGGCTCCGTGGGCCACATCAGAGGGCTCCGCAGGCCACATGTGGCCCCGGGGGCCACTGGTTGGGGACCCCTCCAATAGTTTATGGCATGTATGGGAGTTAAGCAGTCGTAATGATGCCTTAATTGTATTCTGTCTTAAAATTTGAAGCCTTGTGAAACCACCATGTCATATACAGTAAACTGATTCCTATCAGTCATCATATTCTAACTTCTTTTCAAAAGATGACATTTCTGGCGTTAAAAAAAAACACAAAGAAAAACATGCTTCAAAGGACCAAATCCATGACATTTCACATTGGTACACCAGCACAGTTGTATCGAAATGTCACATTTACAAAACTCTGGATTACAGAATAACTGTAATTTTTTAAATCAAGATGTTTAACCCTTTAGTATCGCAATACTGTGGAAGTATACTATGTTTCATATGAAAAATGTTATTGTTTCCAAATAAGCCCCTCAGTCTTCTGAAATATTGATTTTTTCCCCACCTTTAATTGACAATGTTTTTAGCTGATTGACATTTTAAAATCAAAGTTTGCAATTTTGAACTAAAAGGTAAATTTACCCCACAATCTTTTTTTTCAGTTTGGGGCTGATTTTGCGCCTCTTTCTAGCTCCACCCATCTACAAAAAAAAAAAAATGATTCGTTCAGGTGTGAATGCAGCCTTAAAGGGGTTGTAAAGGTACAATTTGTTTTCCTAAATAGCTTCCTTTACCTTAGTGCAGTCCTCCTTCACTTACCTCATCCTTCCATTTTGCCTTTAAATGTCCTTATTTCTTCTGAGAAATACTCACTTCCTGTTCTTCTTTCTGTAACTCCACACAGTAATGCAAGGCTTTCTCCTTGGTGTGGAGTGTCCTGCTCGTCCCTTCCCTTGGACTACAGGAGAGCCAGGACACTCTCTACGTTGCAGAGAGAGAAATAAGCTGTGTGTTAGTGGGCGTCCTGACTCTCCTGTAGTCCAAGGGAGGGGGCGAGCACGACACTCCACACCAGGGAGAAAGCCTCGCATTACTATGTGGAGTGACAGACAGAAGAACAGGAAATGAGGATTTCTCAGAAGAAATAAGGACATTTAAAGGCAAAATCAAAGGATGAGGTAAGTGCAGGAGGACTGCACTAAGGTAAAGAAAGCTATTTAGGAAAAAAAATTGTACCCTTACAACCCCTTTAACTAGATGCCGACCAGCCGCCGCAGTTCTACGGCGGCAGGTTGGCTCTCCTGCTCGAGAGCCCGTAGCTCTACGTCGGCTCTCGACGCGGCTCTCGGTCCTGTCAGGGGAGAAATGCCCGACCGTCTGTTCATACAATGTATGAACAGCGATCAGTCATTTCCTCTAGTGAGTCCACCCCCCCTACAGTTAAAACACACAGGGAACATACTTAACCCCTTCCCTGCCCCCTAGTGTTAACCCCTTCACTGCCATAGTAATTTTTATAGTAATTAATGCATTTTTAAAGCACTGATCGCTATAAAAATGCCAATGGTCCCAAAAATGTGTCAAAAGTGTCCGAAGTGTCTGCCATAATGTCGCAGTACCGAAAAAAAAATCACTGATCGCCGCCATTACTAGTAAAAAAAAATATTAATAAAAAAGTCATAAACTACCCCCTATTTTGTAAACGCTATGGCCCAGATTGACTTAGCTTGGCGCATTTTTACGGCGGCGTAGCGTATCGTATTTCTGCTACGCCGCCTTAAGTCAGAGAGGCAAGTGCTGTATTCACAAAGCACTTGCCTCCTAAGTTACGGCGGCGTAGCGTAAATGGGGCCGGCGTATCTTTACTGCGATGGGCAAGCGTACGTTCGTGAATCGGCGTATCTAGTCATTTACATATTCTACGCCAAACTCAATGGAAGCGCCACCTAGCGGCCAGCGGAAAAATTGCACCGTAAGATACGACGGCGCAGGCCGTAGTTTCTTAGCTAGGTTTAAGTGTATCTCAGTTTGAGAATACACTTAAACTTACGACAGCTTAGATTACGAGTTACGTCGGCGTATCTACTGATTCGCCGGCGTAACTCTTTGTGAATCCGGGCCTATAACTTTTGCGCAAACCAATCAAACGCTTATTGCGATTTTTTGTTTTACAAAAGAATACGTATCGGCCTAAACTGAGGAATTTTTTTTTTATATATATATTTTTGGGGGATATTTATTATGGTAAAAAGTAAAAAAATATTAATTTTTTTCAAACTTGTCGCTCTATTTTTGTTTATAGCCCAAAAACTAAAAACCGCAGAGGTGATCAAATAACACCAAAAGAAAGCTCTATTTGTGGGAAAAAAGGACGCCAATTTTGTTTGGGAGCCACGTCGCACGACCGCGCAATTGTCAGTTAAAGCGACGCAGTGCCGATGCGCAAAAAGTGCTCTGATCTTTGACCAGCAATATGGTCCAGGGGGTTGAGTGGTTAAGGATAACATCACTTTATTGCAGATCTAAACACTAGATGGGTGGCATTCAGTTTGCTAAAGCACGGAATATCATATCATATATCATATTTATTTTTTTTTCTAAAAATATTGGCCCAGATTCTCAAAGGGCTTACGACGGCGCAACGCAATGTACGCCGTCGTAAGTCCTAATCTGGGCCGTCGTATCTATGCGACTGATTCTTAGAATCAGTTACGCATAGATATCCATTAGATCCGACAGGCGTAAGGCTCTTACGCTGTCGGATCATAAATGCAATTTTTTTTTTTGCCGCTAGGTGTCGCCTCCGTCGTTTTCCCCGTCGAGTATGCAAATTAGCAAAATACGCGAATTCCCGAACGTACGCGCGGTCGACGCAGTGAAGTTACGACGTTTACGTTAGATTTGCGACGCGTAAAGTTGCCCCTGCTATATGAGGGGCAACCAATGTTAAGTATGGCCGTCGTTCCCGCGTCCAAATTTTAAAATTTACGTCGTTTGCGTAAGTCGTCCGTGAAGGGGGCTGGACGCCATTTACGTTCACGTCGAAACCAATGACGTCCTTGCAACGTCATTTGTAGCAATGCACCCTGGGATATTTTCCGGACGGTGCATGCGCAGTACGTTCGGCGCGGGAACGCGCCTAATTTAAATGCTCCACGCCCCCTACCCGGCTCATTTGAATTAGGCGGGCTTGCGCCGGGGGATTTACGCTACGCCGCCGCAACTTTACAGGCAAGTTCTTTGTGAATAAAGCACTTGCCTGTAAAACTTGCGGCGGCGTAACATAAACCAGATACGTTACGCCCGCACAGTATTACGCCCATGTAAGAGAATCTGGGCCATTTACTTTTATCCTTTTTTCATGTTTATTTGCATCTCGATATGCATTTACTCCAGCATCCACAGCACATTATTGTTCTGGACCAGCCTGCCAATATATTTTGGCATGGCATTGGCCACCTCCACCAAGGATGTGGAATTGCAGCTGTTTTTTTTTTGTTTTGTTTGTTTTATTTAAAAAAAAGGCTTGGCAATTTTTTATTTTTTATTGCAACAACTTCAAGTTGCCATAATGACAGGTTCCCTTGTCTTACTCAGAAACTTCAGATGGTTTCTTTTCACAACTAACAACAGTCAATGGCATTTGTATGTACGTTTTACAAAGCATTTGTCTCTTGCATTTATTCCCAAGGGTTTTGATCTCCAAGCTAAAGCTCTCCAGCCTAATAAATATGTGCAGTATGTATTTACATATCACTGCGAAGCGTTAAAATAATTCAACTCCATTTTATCTTTGTCTCTCTATTGCAATTCACGACTTGTTCCTGGGAGGGCGTGATGCCTTTCGCTGACTGAAGAACATAGAGCTGTTGGAAGTCTTTTTGCCTGTGGAAAATAATGACTGCATTAACGTGAAAGAGAAACGATGAAATATTGCCAATGTACTGCGGAAAAAGGGACTTAATACCAGCTCCATATTGATTATTACATTTGGCATTAGAATTATATTTCCCATTTGTAGAAGACTTCATTGCAATATTTGTATTAGAAATGAGCTATAGAATTGTTTGCCGGAATCGTTTATCA
This sequence comes from Rana temporaria, assembly GCF_905171775.1. NCBI lineage: Eukaryota > Metazoa > Chordata > Amphibia > Anura > Ranidae > Rana > Rana temporaria. The sequence continues at coordinate 27,267,160 of NC_053501.1, forward strand.
TAAAAATTGTGTGTGTGTGTTTTTTTTTTTTTTGCTAAACTGCAGAGTAGATAAATGTAATAACATTTTAGATGCAGATTAGAATTGTGAATAATGAGAGATAGTGCAGTACAAATACCCTTTTTATTAACTTTACCATAAAAGGCACCTGTGACATCAATGTGAGTGCCACACTATGATGTCATCAGGTTATGGCCATGACATCACAATTTGAATGTCTTGATGGCTCCTTCTACAGAAGGCAGCATCACATATAGAGTGAAAAGGCCTGGTCATAAAACGTGAGTTGGTTCCTGCTTTAAAGGACAGGTGTACTTCCCTTCCCCCCTTTAATCCAAGCTGGGCCAACTACCCCCGTCTCTTGTTACTTACCTCTTCTTAATTCGAATAGGACCGTATACAAAGGATCTCAATTTGAGGTTTGTCTGCCTCCGTGTCCGTGGAGGCAGACACGGACACTACTTAAAGTGGTAGTTCCCCCTCAAAAAAATTGTTACCCTTAGATTGATGCTCATTTTGTCTAGGGGAATCGGCTAGTTGTTTTAAAATCGAAGCTGTACTTACCGTTGTAGAGAGCGATCTTCTCCGCCGCTTCCGGGTATGGGTCTTCGGGTCTGGGCATTCCTTCTTGATTGACAGGCTTCCGACGGTCACATCTATTGCGTCACGATTTTCCGAAAGTAGCCAAACGTCGGTGCGCAGGCGCGGTATAGAGCCGCGCCGACGTTCGGCTTCTTTCGGCTACTCGTGACGCAATGGATGCGACCGTCGGAAGCCTGTCGGAAGACTGTCAATCAAAATAGGAACGCCCAGTCCCGCAGCCCATACCCGAAAGCGGCGGAGAAGATCGCTCTCTACAACGGTAAGTACAGCTTTGATTTTAAAACAACTAGCCGATTCCCCTAGACAAAATGAGCATCAATCTAAGGGTAACATTTGAGGAGTTCCACCCAGAAATGGAACTTCTGCGCATTAGATTCCTCTCCCCCCCCCCCCCCCTCCACTGTCCCATTTGCCAACTTTCGGGGGTCAGGAGGAGCAGATACCTGTCAAATTCAGGTATCTGCTCCCACATCCGCGTAAAGATGTACAGCAATGTCCGGCACCTCACCCCCCACCCCTGCTGTCTTCTAGGAGACACACAGGTCCCAGAAGACAATAGGGACCATTCAGAACGTGCAGCCCCGACTCACGCATGCGCTGTAGGTAACAAGTAAGGCTTCACTTCCTGTTTCCCTTAGTAAGGATGCCGGTGCCTCCACCCAGAGCTGAGGGACGGGTTGGGTTCCCTGGACAGTTAAAGAGGAAGTAAACCTAAAGAAAAAAAAAAGAAAAATATAGCATAGCATACTAGCTCATTATGTATTACTTACCTCACATCGAAGCCCCCGCAGCCATCCCCATCTCCCTCTCCGGCCGCCAACATGTCGCCCATGGGCTTGCTTCCGGGTATCGTGGCTCCAGCGCTGTGATTGGCCAGAGCAGCGATGACGTCACTCCGCCGTCGCCCGACGCGGGAGCTGCCGGTAACGGCACAAAGACTAAAGCAACGGCACATAGGTACCATTGCTTCAGTTTGCCCTAGTGCGCATGTGCCGATGAGTTTGGCACATGCAGACACAGGGGGATATCTCCTAAACCGTGCACCTTATTATATACTTAACTGTAGCATAAAGTTGCTAAAAAGGGTTTACAACCATTTTAAGTGTCCTTGTATTAAAAGCCAGCAGCTACAATATTTGTAGTTGCTGACTTTAAATTTGCTTTTCCCAGACGGAACTCCGCTTTAAAGGGTTTGTTATGGTAAATTAATAAAAATAAATAAAAATAACCTATTTACCTACATTGTTTGGGTCCCCCGCCGGCACTCCTGGCCCCTTCTCTCTGTCCAGTGCCCCCCTGGGAAGCCGCTCCCCATGGGAGCACTAGTGCATACTCGTATCTATTGACACAGACAGAGGGACTTGCCCCCCCCCCACTCCATCATCACTGGCTTTGATTGACAGCACTGAGAGCCAATGGCTCCCCATGCCCCAGCAAAGCCAGCGAGACTCGGAAGTGAGGGGAGAAACGATCTGTGGACGTGCACGGCGCTGGAAGTGTGCCAAGAAAATATCCCCCACACCATTACACCACCACCAGCCTGAACCGTTGGTACAAGGCAGGATGGATCCATGCTTTCATGTTGTTTACGCCAAATTCTGACCCGACCATCTGAATGTCACAGCTGAAATTGAGACTCATCAGACCAGGCAACGTTTTTCCGATCTTCTATTTTCCAATTTTGGTGAGTCTGTGCAAATTGTAGGCTCGGTTTTCTGTTCTTAGCTGACAGGAGTGGCACCCAGTGTGGTCTTCTGCTGCTGTAGTCCATCTGCTTTAAGGTTCGATGTGGTATTCTGTATACCTTGGTTGTAACAAGTGGTTATTTGAGTTACTGTTGCCTTTCTATCATCTTAAACCAGTCTGCCCATTCTCCTCTGACCTCTGATATCAACAAGACATTTTCATCCGATTCTGCAAATCATGGGGTGTCATTAACCAATTTTAAACCAAAATAGAGCGACAATTTTGAAAAAAATAATAAATATCCCCAAAAAATATATAAAAAATATAATTTTTTTCCTCATTCTACATATTTTTGGTAAAAAAAATCGCAATAAGCGTTTATTCATTGGTTTGCGCAAAAGTTATATCGTCTACAAAATAGGGGATAATTTTATGTCATTTTTATTAAAAAAATGTTTTACTAGTAATAACGGCGATCAGGGGACACATCGGACACTTTTGACACCATTTTGGGACCATTGTCATTTTTACAGCGATCAGTGCTATAAAAATGCACTAATTACTGTGAAAATGACAGTGGCAGTGAAGGGGTTAACCTGTAGGGGGCGCTGCAGAGGTTAAGTGTTCCCTAGGAAGTGATTCTCACTGTGTGGGGGGGGTGTGGCTTGGCATATGATGTCACTGATCATCATTCCCTTTGACAGGGAACAGACGATCAGTGAGACTCTCACTAGGAAGAACGGGGAAAGGTTGGTTTACACTTACCTCTCCCCGTTCTTCAGCTCTGTGACCCAATCGCGGGACACCGGCAGCGATCGGGTCCGTGGGTCCCCCAGGCACGGTCATGGAGCTCAGGACCGGGTCACGAGTGGGCCGGCAGCGGCTAGCGCGACCCACAGCTGGGCATCTTAAAGGGGACGTACCTGTACGTCCTTTTGCCTAGCCGTGCCATTCTGCCGACGTATATCGGCGTTAGGCGGTCCTTAAGTGGTTATGGTAACATACACTTTGCAATCGGTTTGCATGGAAGGGTTGCGATTTAGATGCGGTGCAGAATCCGCCGTGAATTTGCTGTGAATTCATACCGCATCTAGTGTGGACCTCAAGGTGCAACTTCTATTGCAAAGCAAACAGTTTATTTGCCTTTAGCAAGTCAACCCCAATATGTTCACTAGCAGAAGAAAATGCTTGAACAAATATTTCACCTACATTAGGTTTTTGCTGCCCAGCAGGAAAATAGAAGTGAAAAAACACTGCAGATTCAACCTGGACTAATGTTACATTGATGTTTATTTTACTGCATACTAAGGGGAAATGAACTCTTCACTCAGTGCCAGTCTGTATCAAGGCTGAGTACAAATCTCATACACTAAGTGCCAGCAACTCCCTCTAGGCACTCATGTGTATAAGGTCTGAATGAACCAGAGACTGCAAACATAATAGTTGTAAATAATGTGAAGATGGTCTAAGACAATTTAAAATAGGAAGGTGTATTATTTAGCAGTGACTTTTCTGATAGTATTCCAGGTTCCTTATTATAATGGATAGGCTGGATTGCATTTCCTCCGCACAAAATGAATCCTTTCTGGATAAAAGAGAACTTCAACATGCAAGGTGAACTACAACAGCAACCTCGAAACATGGAGCAGGCAAGGACAATTTTTTCAGGCCCCAATGAGACTTCTGTATTACTTTAAATGGCACCAAACAGGCAACCTTTAGGCCCCATGCACACGAGACGCTGCTAAACTCGAGTTCAGAGGCATTTGGGCATTTTTTTCTACTGCCCCTGAACACATTCAATGTTATCCTATGTGTCCATGCACACAATCACGTTTTTTGGCGTTTTAAAGCAGTTGGGTTTAGGGCCGTTTTTTCAGCCGCAAAATTTTGGGTTCAGAAGCGTTTTTTTTTTGCGTTTTAAACTTTGGGAGGGTCTACAATGTCTTTCAGATAAGCACTGACAGCCGCAAACGCGGTAAAACGACGCTAATCGCAGCAAAACGCCGTGCAATTCACGGGAAAAACGCCGGTTTTTGCCTTTGAAAACGTGAGTTTAGAGGTGTTTGTAATTGCTTCTCGTGTGCATGGGGCCTTAAAAGGTTCTTGAGTCTCTAAAAAATAAATAAATAAAATATATTCAATGTAAGGACACTTACCTTTCCAGGGATCCAGTGCCATCCTCGACCGGTTTATTGCTGGTCTCTGGGTTCCCTGTGCCAGCTTGTCTAGTGTAGGAAGCCGACTTTGACTCCTTGCAGCTTCCTGGCCGGCTTACCACTGCACATGTGTGAGTCACGCTGTGCTTTGTGAATGTTCCCACAGCCTAATGGGACCTGTGACGTGTCCCAAGAGATTACAGGCAGGGAGGGAAGAGGGGGCAACTTTTGGTGGGATTGCCTAGGTGATTCCAGCAGAAGTGGGAGTGGGTACCTGCCAGAAATAGGTAGCTGCTCCCCTAGAAAAATCATTTTCCTCATGTTCTCTTATTTTTTTTTTTTTTTTTTTTTTTTTTTTTTTCCATTTCATATATAGGTCATATTACCTATCTAGTTCTCCCAAACTGTTCCTAAGCTAGTACCTGCTGGTGGTCGGCGCGGGCTTCCCTTGACCCACTCTTTGAGGGGGGGGGAGTCTGAGGCGATTACCTGGGGTCGTTAATTCCACAAAAGTGGTATATTATTTTTTTCTTTTTTTTTTTGGATGTGTACTGTTCATTGCAATTTTTATTCAGGTCGATAATATATTTTTGGGCGCCTGGTTCCTGCCTGGTCCTAATGCGCCTCCAGCCAACCGTCAGATACCTTATGGTTTCCGAGGGGTGGACAGCTCCCTCTGATTTCAGAGGAGCTGATGTTGTGTTTGACTTCCTGGGCGTCTGGGGCCTCTCCCCCCCAGCGCCTGTTTTCTCTTTTCAGGGAGTTCCTTTTTGCTCTTTTCTTTCCTGTCTTCCCTCACCTTATCCCATGATCCTTAATTGTATACAAACATGCCTAAGATTTTCTTCACCTACAGGTGCTTCACTCCTCCTGACTGCCTTCAGGGGTACAGCCCTCATGACTTTGTTCTTTTCGAAACTACTGTGGGTGAGTGGGGGTTGCTCCAGCCGCGGTGCCGACTCTTTACCACATGGCTAATCAGGTAGATTTTAATATTCGCATTGCCTCACATAATGTTCAGGGTATGAACTCTCAGATCAAACGGAGGAAGGTAATGGACCTTTACAAATCTATGCACCTTGACATTGTCATGATGCAGGAAACCCACCTTCCTATCCGATATAGCCCTACTTTCTTCCACCCACATTTTCCTCAATTTTATCTGGCCAGTGCTGAAAACAAAACCAAAGGAGTAGCGATACTATTCTCCAAGAAATGTGCCTTTGTCAAATTATCTGATGTCATTGACCCAGAGGGAAGGTTCATTCTGGTTAAAGGTAGGATAGGGGATCAGTTATTCTCTCTTGTTTCCTACTATACCCCTAACAGGGGACAAGCTAAATTCTTCAAGACAATGATTGATACCCTGTCTCCTGACCTCGAGGGCACCATTGTGCTCGGAGGGGATTCTAACACAGCCCTGGACCAGGGCTTAGATAAAACTAAACCTCCTGGGTCTAGATTGATTCGCCCTACAAGAGAAAGCCTCAAATTCGCAAAAGTTCTGCATGATAATGGCCTAGCTGATACCTGGAGGGAACTCAACCCCTCTACTCGAGATTACACTCATTTCTCTCATCCACATTTGTCCTATGCACGCATTGATCATATCCTCACCCCATCTTCCACTCTCCCGGCGATCCTGTCTGCCTCCATAAGGGACACTGTTTTATCTGACCACTCCTTAGTAATCATATCGCTTAAATTAGGGGTCCGGGAGGGATCACGTACGTTCTGGAGACTGGACGAGTCCTTACTGTCTGAGCCAGTCAGGGTCAAGGAGATAGGCTTAGCCTTGACAGAATACTTTAAACTCAATGATACAGGGGACGTTTCTGAGGAAACGATATGGGCTGCCCACAAAGCCTTTATTAGAGGGAGGCTCATTCAGATCTCTACGAAACTAAAACGAGAAAGGGTTGCTGAAATAAGCAAATTGGAAGCGGAATACATTTCCCTTAAAGCCAGACACAAAAAAAACCCGTCTGGAGTCTCCACGTCGGTTATAGACAACGCTAGACTGGCGCTCAATCTCGCTCTTACTACCCGGGCTGAGAAATCAATTAGGTGGGGTACACATAAATTCCACACCCAAGCTGATAAAATAGGCCCCCTCCTTGCTGCCAAACTTACCCCTAAAACTAAATTGATTTCTATGCCTAAAATAAAAATAGGGGGTAATCCTCCTACAACCAATCCATCCAAAATCCTAGAGGCTTTCCAAGGCTTTTATTCACGCCTTTATGAACCCCACACCCGGCTAACTGCTGGTTCAACGCCACAATTCCTAGAGGGACTACATATCCCGACCCTGTCAACGGCTCACAGAGATATCTTGGATTCCCCAATCACAGATGAGGAGGTTATGGAGGTAGTTAAGGGTCTTAGAACTGGGTCGGCCCCTGGTCCAGATGGACTGTCTATCCCTTATTACAAAACTTTTTTAGATATCCTGGCTCCACACATGACTAAGTTTTTTAATTCCAAAACCAGGGGTGATCCTCTGGATTCCCAGATTAATACAGCCTTTATAACGGTCATTCCTAAACCGGACAAAAACCCAGAAGACGTTAAAAACTACCGCCCGATATCTCTAATTAATAACGACCTTAAGGTCCTCACCAAAATCCTAGCCAATAGATTAGCAGGGTTCATAGGGCAGTACGTACACAAAGACCAGGTAGGTTTTATACCTGGCAGACAGGGCCCGGACCAAATTAGGAGAGCAATAGACCTAGCGTCGATTTTGCAAACCAATTGGGCGGGGGGGACCCCCCAGAGAGGATTTTTGTTGTCACTGGACCTGCAGAAGGCCTTTGACTCTGTTTCCTGGCCCTATCTTTTTAATTTACTTGAGAGGTGGGGTTTTGGACCTAGATTTCTAGGTATTATTAAGGCCCTATACGCAAACCCTAGAGCTTTAGTTAGAATTAACGGACATTACTCCAAACCCATTGAGATTAGAAGGGGTACCAGACAAGGTTGTCCCCTGTCCCCTTTAGTTTTCGCTATAGCAATCGAGACTTTAGCAATAGCCATACGACAGAATCCCAATATCTCAGGAGTTCAGTGTGGAGATCAAACTCACAAATGTGCCCTCTTTGCGGATGACATACTGCTGTTCCTAACCTCTCCTGTCTCCACCCTCCCCAACTTATGTCATATTCTGGACGACTTCTCCAAAATCTCTGGCCTATCGGTCAACTTTTCTAAATCACAGGCCCTTAATATATCTCTGCCCTCACAACTAGTGCTGGATCTTAAACAATCCTTTAACTTTAGCTGGAATGACTCCTCAATCCAGTATCTGGGAATTGCTCTGGCCGCAAAGACGGAGGCTCTATACGATCTTAATTACCCCCCCTTATATAAGAAAATGGAAGCTGATCTTAAAATATGGTCCAGATTTAATCTCTCTTGGTTGGGAAGAATAAACTCAGTCAAAATGACCCTGTTCCCTAGAATACTATACTTGTTTCGCTCACTCCCCATCCCCATAAGACGAAATCACCTAAAATCTTTACAAAGCAAACTGCTAAAGTTCATATGGGGATCAAAGGGATATCGCGTGCCACAAGACACACTAATCCGCCATAGAAGCAAGGGGGGTCTGGGTCTACCTGACCTTCATAAGTATTATCTCTCGGCTAGATTAGCTCAATTCTCTGCCTTATATTCCAAGATCAATGTACCTGATTGGGTAAATATAGAACAACTAGCTATTCCCTCGGCCCCCCTTGACTACCACCTTTGGTCCCCCATCAAATCCCCAGTTCTTTCCCAATCATTTGCTTTGTGGGATAGCCTTAGACACAATGCCAGACTGACATCAGCTGCCCATCCTCTAGCTCATATCTTCAATAACCCTGAATTCCCATCGGGCATGAGACCCTCTCAGTTCCAATGGTGGCTGGACAAGGGGCTATATCGGATAGGACATTTCTTTTCTTCCAGCGGTCCCATCTCCCTAAACTACTGTACTCATACTTTGAAAATTCCTGACTCGGAGAGGGGTCGCTTTAATGAAATTTCTGATTATCTACATAGCATCTGGAAGTCCAGACCCCTTCCTCCTGACTTCACTTCATACGAACATTGGTGTGGACAAGCAATGGGGCGGAGGGGAGGCATCTCGGTGATCTACTCGGCCCTCACTCACCCAACAGACAAATCGCCTTATATGAAGGCTTGGGAATCTGACTTTCAAAGTAATATGAGCCTAGAGAGCTGGCACAAAGCTTTTTTCAGATCCTTCAAGGGCATTCAGAGCGCCTCCCTAATGGAGGCCAGTGTGAAGGTTTTCACCAGGTGGTATCTTACCCCCTCCAGATTGGCCTCCATGTTCCCTTCTGCGGATCCCCTCTGTTTTCGGGGGTGTCTGCTGCGGGGCACCATGGCGCACATATGGTGGGAATGTCCTAGAATCCGCTCCTTTTGGAGAATTATCTTCAAAATTATCTCCAAAGTTACTGGGCACCGGATCACTGGGGCACCCAATACGGCCCTCCTAAATGCCCAAATACCACGACTTAACAGACCCACACAGAAGTTGGTGCACTTTATCTTACTGAGCGCTAAGATAGCCATTGCTAAGTCTTGGAAACAACCCAGACCACTCATCTCAGTGGTTAAACAAAAAGTTTCATGGATCATGATTCAGGAGAAGTTATCCAGCATACTGCATGATTCCTCCGAAGCATTCCGTGAGACTTGGGCCCCTTGGGCTAACTATGTTGGCATTCCTCTTACCCCTGTACCTGAATAGGCCGGATTGTGCTCTTAATTGGTTTTAGGCATTCAACTGCCCTCTTCCCCTTGACCCCCTTACCTCTATTTCCTTTTCCTCTGTCCTTTCTTCTTTACCTCTTATGCTTTCCCTATTAGACTTAGTATTATTTACAATTTAATTGAACAACTCTTTAAGGGTCATAGCCCTAGAGTTTTAATGCTCTTTGTGTTTGATCTCTTCCGGGGGAATGTTTGTATGCTATTTCCCCTAGAGGGCTTTTTGTTCCTTCCCCATACTAGTGAGAGGTGTGGGAGGGGGATAAAGGTTCGGGGCCTTTCACTTGGCACAGTTGGTTCCCAATTGGGGTGTCGAGGGTTGGGTCCCGGATCTTTCTTTATTAGGTCCGGCCCCTTGGGTGTTAAGTACTAACTATAGAGGCACTTAGGTCCTCTTCGGTACCCTAGCTGGTTAGTTAGGTAGATTTCCCCAATTTCTGTCTACTCCCCCCGGAAGAGATGGTTATTTACTTCGCTTTATTGTAACCTCACATTGGTTTCATTTGTCTCCTGGGGCTTATGTTATGTTTACTGATATGTCATGACTGTAACCCTTTTGATAAATCTCAATAAAAATTTATTGAAATTAGAAAAATCATTGCGGCTTCACAGCGGGCTTTCCTCTGCTCATGTGTGAGTCATGCTGCACTTTGTAAAGGGTCCCACAGCCTCTTGGTTGCAGGCAAGGCAGGCAGTACAAATGGGTTGCAGGCAAGGAGGGAGTGGGGGACAACTTCCAGTGGAATCACCTAGACGATTCCAGCAGAAGTGGGAGTGGGTACCTGCCAGAAATAGTTACCAGCTCCACCCAAGAGTCCTTTTGGCTTCACAGCGGGCTTTCCACTGCTCATGTGTGAGTCATGCTGCACTTTGTAAAGGGTCCCGCACCCTCTTGGTTGCAGGCAAGGCAAGCAGTACAAAGTGGTTGCAGGCAAGGAGGGAATGGGGGACAACTTCCAGTGGAATCGCCTAGACGATTCCAGCAGAAGTGGGAGTGGGTACCTGCCAGAAATAGTTACCAGCTCCACCCAAGAGTCCTTTTGGCTTCACAGCGGGCTTTCCACTGCTCATGTGTGAGTCATGCTGCACTTTGTAAAGGGTCCCACACCCTCTTGGTTGCAGGCAAGGCAAGCAGTACAAAGTGGTTGCAGGCAAGGAGGGAATGGGGGACAACTTCCAGTGGAATCGCCTAGACGATTCCAGCAAAATTGGGAGCGGGTACCTGCCAGAAATAGTTACCAGCTCCCCCCAAGAGTCCTTTTGACTTCACAGCCGGCTTTCCACTGCTCATGTGTGAGTCATGCTGCACTTTGTAAAGGGTCCCGCAGCCACTTGGGACCTGTGATGTGTCCCAAGTGGTTGCAAGCAAGGAGGGAATGGGGGACAACTTCCAGCAGAAGTGGGAGCAGGTACATTACAGAAATAGGTACCCACCAAAATCCTTGTGGCTTCACAACCAGCTTTCTAAAGCACATGAATGTTTTTAGAGGAGGGAGGAAGATTCTTAAAAAGAGATATTCCCATTTAGGAAGAAAGTTCCACTTTAACACAATGCGTGTTAACACCACGACATAGAATAAAGATCTGAACCGACCCCTAAAGTATTGATTCAATATTATTTCAGGGTTTTTTCAAGGAAGAGAAGTCTAAAGTCTCGTACACACGATCAGTCCATCCGATGAAAACGGTCTGAAGGACAGTTGTCCTAGGTTAACTGATGAAGCTGGCTGATGGTCCGTCGCGCCTACACACCATAGGTTAACTAACCGACCGTGTGTACGCGGCCTTACACTATCTATTCTCAAAGGCATTGTAGAGTTTTATTTTTTTACAAACATTATACTTACTTGCTTGCACAATGGAATTGCACAGAGCTACTCCAATCCTTGTCTTCTGGGGTTCCCCCCGACGCTTCTGGCTCCTCCTCTTGTCAGTGTGCTACCATAGGAATCCAAACCTGCATGCTTGATCCCAAGCCATGCTGCCTTTATCCATAGACACAGACAGCGCGGCTCTGCACTGCCCCGTTAATTTGTCATAGGATTTAACTGACATCAGCAGAAGCCAATGAATTCCATTGTCTCAACAAAGCCTGTGAGAGCGGCTATAGACAGGCACAGCACTGGATCGAGTTAGCACTCAAGTAAGGTAAGTATAAGGGGTGGTGAGGGGGCAACGTTAATACCCAAACATGTTTTACCTTAATGCAGGGAATGCATTAACCACTTCCATACCGGACACTTACGCCCCTTCCTGCCCAAGCCAATTTTCAGCTTTCAGCACTGTCGCACTTTGAATGACAATTGCGCGGTCGTGCTACACTGTACCCAAACAATTTTTTTATCATTTTGTTCCCACAAATAGAGCTTTCTTTTGGTGGTATTTGATCACCTCTGCGGTTTTTATTTTTTGTGCTATAAACAAAAGAAGAGTGACAATTTTAAAAAAAAAACACTATTTTTTACTTTTTTATTTAATAAATATCACAATTTTTTTAAAAAAAACTTTTTTTTCCCTCAGTTTAGGCCGATACGTATTCTTCTACATATTTTTGGTAAAAAAAATCGCAATGATCATATATTGATTGGTTTGCGCAAAACTTATAGCGTTTACAAAATAGCTGATAGATTTATGGCATTTTTATTTTATTAATTTTTTTACTAGTATTGGCGGCGATTTGCGATTTTTTTACTGTCACCGTGACATTGCGGCGAACACACGTTTTTGGCGCCATTCACATTTATACAGCGATTAATGCGATAAATATGCACTAATTACTGTATAAATGTGACTGGCATTCAAGGGGTTAACACTAGGGGGTGAGGGAGGGGTTAATATGTATACCTGTATTGTGTTCTAACTGTGGGGGAAGGGGGGTGACTGGGGGAGGTGACCGATGTTGTGTCCCTATGTACAAGGGACACAGATCGGTCTCCTCTCTCCCCTGACAGGACGTGGAGCTCTGTGTTTACACACAGAGCTCCACGTCCCTGCTCTGTCGTTACCAATCGCGGGTACCTGGCGGACATCGCGACCGCCAGGCACGCGCATCGGCATCTCGGGGACGCGCCGGGCGCGCGCGCGCGCCCCCCAGTGGCCGCAGGAATACAGGACGTCAATTGACGTCCTGTTGAATATTCAGAGTCACCGTGGAGCCGTCATTTGACGATGGCCCGGTACTCTAGTGGTTAAGGTAAAAAATGTTTAGGCTTTAGAACCACTTAAAAAATGTTTCCTCTTCTTCTTCTACCTATCCTGCTTTATGTATTCTTAATCCGCATTAGTCCAGTCATGTGATTAATCAGCTCCTGCTCCCCGGTGTCAGTGAGCAGCTGCTGCAGAGAAGAGCATGGAACGCCGACAGCAGCTAAGTCATGGTAGCCTATGGGTGATGTCACGGCTCCTAAGATTTCCCAGCCATAGTTGGGCTTTCCCTGAGCCTGGGTTAGAGGATCACGTGACTGGACCAGAGTGGATTAAAAAAAATAAGTATACAAATCTTTTTTATACAGGTTAGGCGTGATAGGTAGGAGGAGGCAGAGGCGGACTGACCATTTGGGCACTCAGGCACTTCCCCATGGCCCCCATGTCACTAGGGGGCCCCATCAGGGTTGTCCTAACTTTTTCCCATGGTTTTTGCTGTTTATGGAATATAATTTTGGATTTACATTTAAATAATCACCCAACCGTATAAAACATAAATACATTGTTTTCACCAAAGGGTATTAAGTTGGGTTTGAGTAAGGGAGTCACCTAACCCGGAAGACTGAGGAGATACTGTGAGTGCAAGTCATCACCGTGGAACCCTTCATGATTCAGAAAACAGTGCTGTTGTCATTAAAGCGGGGTTCCAACCACAATTAGCATTTTTTAAATGTATGTCCTTTCATCCTGCGTTTTTATAATATAAATCCGGTCACTTACTATTTTACAATCCGCCGCCGATCCGCATAGATATTCAAAAAAGATAGTTTATAAAACTATGTCCACACCGTTGTCATTTTGCTTGTGGGCATTGTGAAGCCTACAGGCACTTACTTCCTGGAAGTCTTGGATGGGGAGTGATAATTGAGTAGGGCACTGGATCCTGGGAAATGATGACACACATTTCTCAGGAGCATTAGAGGGAGATGATGTCAGAATCCTAGGTGATTCCAAAGGCAGATTTCGTGGGACCGCATAGCATTAGACATTTCCAGATGATTAAACATTTTTTTTTCTTTTTTAGGTCTAATGAGCACAATAATGAAAAAAAAAATTGGGATGGAAACTCCACTTTAGGTCCCTGCATCTTTTAGGACCAGACTGAAGACTGAATACCAGACTTTTGGAAATTTTTAGGCCAGACTGAAGACTTTTGTGAGTGTTCAGGACCAGACTTAATATTTTTGTGACATAAGACCAGACTAAAGACTTGTGTGAATTTTTAGGACCAGATAGGGCTGTGGGTAAAAATCCACCCAAAAATAGAACTTCCACTTTTTGGAACCCTCCCCCCTCCGGTGTCACATTTGGCACCTTTCAGGGGGGAGCAGATACCTGTCTAATACAGGTATTTGCTCCCACTTCCTGGCATAGAACACCTCAGTGATCTACGCCACTTCCGGAGCCTACCCTTATGGACGCACCACCACTGCCACAAAATGCATAGGCTTGGTTACAGAATTTTAAAAGACTTTATATTTGGACCCTGCAGCTGGTCTGGCACTCTTTTATTCCACTTTCCACAGATTTTCCTTAACAACCCCAATGTTTATGGAATAAAACAACAATTTCCAATATAAAAAATTGATACGGTTCAAGGTACACTGGCTTTTCCTTTATGTTGCATTAAACGACCAACTATGGTAAAATTAGATCTTTAGCTCTATTTTTCTCCATTAGCTTTTTAATTTTTGTTGCAAATTAAACTCAATTTCTAACAAAAATAACCCAGGCAAACACTGGCAAGACAGTAGCAATAATGCAAATGATATTGTTACACGCAGGAAGGTCATTAAGTAGTCCCCCACCCCCCCACTCCCCCAGGCAATTCAGGCATGTAAACCTGTTGTGGGTCTTCAATCTGCATAAACATTGAAATGTATCTAGACAATCAACACTGTAAATTAAAACAATACATAAATGTAAGTTGAAGAATAACAGTAATAGCAGAAAGAGTATTACTAATATTAAAAGGTAATGCTAATAAATACTGTATCTGCATCGTTGATGTTGGCTGCAAATCTCCAATGTGCTTAAGAAATGTATGCTTCTTGAAGGATTGCCCAAAGGTTGCAGGATTTCAATACAGATCAATATATGGGTCTGCAGTCTGTAATACCAATAGCTGCATATTGATCTGTTGACTGGCTGGTACTCAGAGCCCCTTTACAATTCCATCTGTTAATTGTTTGTTGACTATATAAGGCTGCTATAGCGCTATATGACCGTACCTACTGCATTGTATTGGAGTCAGTTCAAGGAATGAAGCTATAAAATAATGAAGTGATGAAGTTGTTCCTTCTATGAAAACAGAGAAGGATTGGCCTTGTTGCACAGATATGTTCTAGCTCTTAGCAAAAAATCTGTGTGTCATAGCCAGACATTCATAGGGATCTATGTAAAAAACATTTTCTGTGTGGCTGTCTAAACCATTTACATAGGCACCACAAATGTTTTGGCTATACATACACTTTTAGGGATCTATGTAAAAAAAAAAAAAAAAAACAAGCAATGTGTCTTCACCATTTGCATGAAATTTGCTATATTGTTTATAATATGATTATCTCCAATAATCATCAGCTCCATCTAGTGGCCATAATGCTGTATTGTTTTATTGAGATTTTTCAGGAAAATACGTAAATGTTATGTAAATACCATATTATGGCCACTAGATGGAGCTGATTATCACAAAATATAACAACAAAGGCCTGGGGAATTCACAGGGAAAAACCAAGCCTACTTACCGACCAGCTCGCAGACAACCAATTAACCTGTCTAACAGTATGCGTTAAAAACAGGGGCCCAGATTCAAGAAGCAATTGCGCCTGTGTAACCATAGGTTACACAGCGCAATTGCTTACTTGCCCCGGCGTTACGAATGCTCCTGATTCAGGAACATCGTAACGCCGACTGCAGCCTAAAATCTGCGTGGCATAAGGCTCTTATGCCACGCATATCTTAGGCTGCATTCTAGCGATGGCCGCTAGGTGGCGTTCCCGTTGTGCTCAGTGTATAGTATGCAAATTGCATACTAACACCGATTCACAATGTTGCGCGAGCCCTGCGTACGTAATTTACGTAGTTTGCGTACGTCAGGTTTTGCTTAAGGTTGCACATCCTAAAAGCAGGGGCAGCCAATGCTTAAGAATACCCGTCGTTCCCGCGTCGCGAAATTTGAAGTCGACGTCGTTTGCGTAAATGATTCGTGAATGGCGCTAGAAGCCATTCACGTTCACTTTGAAGCAAATGACGTCCTTGCGACGTCATTTGCCGCAATGCATGTCGGGAAAGTTTCCCGACGGAGCATACGCTCTACGCCTGGCGCGGGAGCGCGCCTAATTTAAATGATTCCCGCCCCCTACGGGATCATTTACATTAGGCGCCCTTACGCAGGGCAAGTTTACACAGCGCACACGCAATTTACGGAGCTACTGTGAATCGCGGGTAGCGCAGTAAATTTGCGGGGGCGCAGGGCTGCTGCCCTGCGCCTCCGTAAATAAGGGGCAAATCTACCTGAATCCGGGCCAGGGTTGTTATCATGTCAATATGGGTCAAAACCTCTGAGAAATGTTTCCAACACCTTGTTGAATCTATGGCATAAAGAATTTAGGCAGTTTTGAAGGCAAAAGGGGGTCCAAGGTGTACATAACAAAGTGTCCGGTGGGTGCATGTGTGGCAGCAAAATGGTGAGCTTTAACGCCCACATGCTGCATATGTGTCACTGGATGGGCGATATTTGTGTGCTTGTCTGCATCCTCCCAGAACTGAGGCCAAGATGTCAAAGACAGTTCTTAGTCCCCACTAATGGTTGGTAGCTGACAGGACTAGAGTCAATCACAGTGGTCACAGCGCCGATCCTTCCTGCCCCCACCTGTACAGACCCTATTAAAGATGTGCCAGGTCTGGGCCGGAATAGGTTAGAAAACAGTTTTGGACACCCAGTCTAAGGACTCTGCCTAGGTTGGAATGATGTCATCAGTCTGCTGCAGGTAGGAGATAACGTTTCCTCTGTCTCTTTTTCTCCAGTGATTAGACTGAACACAATGTAGCAAGCCACAAAGTAAGAATCTTTACATTTGTAGACATTGGTGATAACTGCAGAGATACTAATGCCCTGTACACACAATCAGTTTTTCCGACAGGAAAACCTTTTTTTTTCTCCAGCAGGAAAACGGCTCAAACTTGTCTTGCATACCCACGGTCACTCAAATCTTGCCTGAAATTCCGACCGGCAAGAACGCTGTGACATACAACACGTACGACGAGCCGAGGTCAATGAAGTTCAATAGGCAGTTTGGTTCTTCTGTTTGATTCTGAGCATGCACGTTTTTTTTCGCGTCATAATTGCATACAGGCGACTGCGATTCCCGATATGAATTTTTCGTGTCACGAAAATAGAGAACCTGCTCTCAATCTTTGCTTGGCAGGAATTCTCACAGAAAAAGTGTGATAGAGCATACACACGGTCGTGATTCCTGACAAAAAGCTCACATCACACTTTTCTTGTTGGGAAAACTGATCGTGTGTACGAGGCATACGTTTTACATGATTGAGTCATCACTGAGCCAAGAGCGAAGTCCAGGTAGTAGATACTGATGCTGGATGAAGTCTGAACAAAGATGGTGTCATCCTTCTAAGAGAATAGTAGATAAAGGCATTGGCATGGGAGCATTGTAATCTATGTAAGAGATAATATATACTTGTAGACTTAGGGCCAGATTCTCGTATAACTGAGGCGGCGTAACGTACCTTTACGTTACACCGCCGCAAGTTTTACGGGCAAGTGCTTGATGCACAAAGCACTTGCCTGTAAACTTGCGGCGGCGTAGCGTAAAGTCCACCGGCGCAAGCCCGCCTAATTCAAATGATCCATGTAGGGGGCGTGAATCATTTAAATTAGGCGCGTTCCCGCGCCGATCGTACTGCGCATGCTCCGTCTCGAATTTTCCCGCCGTGCATTGCGCGAAATTACGTCGCAAGTACGTCATTGGTTTCGACGTTAGCGTAAATGGCGTCCAGCGCCATTCACGGACAACTTACGCAAACGACGTAAAATTTTTAAATTGCGACGCGGGAACGACGGCCATACTTAACATTGAGTACGCCACCTAGGGGGCATGTTTATCTTTACGCCGCGTAACTCTTACAGAAACTACGTAAAATCACTACGACGGACAATCGTACATTCGTGAATCGGCGTAACTAGTCATTTGCATATTCTACGCCGACCGCAATGGAAGCGCCACCTAACGGTCAGCGTAGATATTGCACCCTAAGATACAACGGTGCTGGCTGTCGTATCTTAGGCATGTTTAAGTGTATCTCAGTTTGAGAATACACTTAGGCCCCGTACACACGACCAGTTTCCTCGGCAGAATTCAGCTTCCGACCGAGTTTCTGGCTGAATTCTGCCGAGGAAACTGGTCGTGTGTACACTTTCGGCCGAGGAAGCCGACGAGGAGCTCGGCGAGGAAATAGAGAACATGTTCTCTATTTCCTCGTTGTTCTATGGGAGCTCTCGTCCCGCCGAGCTCCTCGGCGGCTTCAGGGCTGAACTGGCCGAGGAACTCGATGTGTTTGGCACGTCGAGTTCCTCGGCCGTGTGTACGAGGCCTTAAACATACGACGGCCTTAGATTCGGACTTACGTCGGAGTATCTGCTGATACGCCGGCGTAATTCTATGTGAATCTGGCCCTCTGATGCTAAGTCACTTTAAAGGAGTTTCTTTTTACCGCCTATATATAATACATCTTAAGCACCTTCGATGTAGAACTACGCTGCTTTTAATTGGCCATTTAAATGTTGCTAGCCTTGTAATTACGCACACTCAGAGAAATGAAAGTGATCAGTTTCAAGCCTCCAACTGGTCAGCGGGGTACAGGCACCGGACACGACAGCAGAGAATCAATAATTAATCTGAACATTAAAAGGCATTTTCTTAGCTAGACAGAAAATAGATGGCCGGAGTCACAAAGAATTATGATAGTTTTAATCAATGGTAACTGTATAATTTCTAGGTATGATGTATAATTTCCCTGAACGAAACCAAAAGAGCACGTCTGGATGATTGATCACACCGACAGCCACATCCTTAAACTAGAATGGTGACATTTATTCCTCGGCTCTTCCCATGAGCCTGGAGACAACACTGTGAAGGAAGCGAACATGGCTCTTATAGGTAAATGTCCACCAGGAGACATGGAAGACAATCAAAATTCAGTAATAAGCCTTGTATTTCATAATTCATTAGCTGTAACATAACACTGGGGCAATGGAACTGATTGTAAAACAGTGCTATGTCTCCCAACTGCTTGGACCAAAATCTAAAGTTCTGGAGGACAAATGACCACATTTATCTATAGCATGTCAAGCTTTGCTTAGTAAGCATGGCACCTACAATATTGATGGCCAGTTGGATTTTGGTTTCCGGTTACACTCAAATTTAAGTGTGTGTATTGTCACAATGGTTTCGATTTGGAAAGAGTGGGGAAGGGTTAAACCCCCTATCAATTTATAAGTTGCTGTCTGTATCCTGCTTAGGAAATTTACCTTTACTTCTTGTTATGAAGACTCAACTACAAATGGGAGGAATTCTGTGCAAAGTGAAGCAAATGCTCTTCTTAGTTGTAACAGGAATAGGTGTCTCCATTGAAAGTTTTATCCTCACCAGTGGCGGAACTACCAGGATTGAAAAGGTTGTACTTCCAACTAGGCCCTGACATTACACCACCATTAGGGGGGCCCAAGACCATAGAGAGGGGGCCTGCTGCAGAACGTGTGAAAGGGTCCAGCTGCAGGACCATAATGAAAGGCCCCGCAATGGGAGCAAAGGACCCTAGGATCAGTGTAAAGGGCCGCGGGCCCAAAGGGAAGGGCCATGAGACCAGAGGAAACTGACCCAGGATTGACAAAAAGGGCCCTGGGACCAGTGAGTCAGGGGACCCTTCATGATTTCTTGCTCTTTTGAAATTTACAAATGCCGCAATTTAGAAATTACATAAGAGCTTTAGCACTGAGAAACACATTTTGAAAGATAAAAAGTGCATTTTAAATACAACTGTATGAATTCAACCAAAATGAGGGACAAAGGAGGAGTAAAGAGGGACAGCGGAACTTTGTTCCAAATCAAGGATAGTCCCTCAAAATCAGGGACAGTTGGGAGCTATGTTAAATGTATTGCCCATTGTTCCGTCAGATTAGGTGACCTGTCAAAACAGAACAGAAGTGATGCTTCGTCACAGCCATCTTGGTACACCCTGCATTCAGCCGCAGTAAGCCTACAGTCTGAAGTCGCCAAGCTGACATCTTTTTACACCCACCGAATTCTTGCATTTCACACTTATTCTTACCACTAAACTAAGCTTATATCATGAAATACAGGATTTAGAAGTCTGTGACACTGCTTTGATGTTGAATTTTAAAAGCAGCGGTCTTCTGTAAGATTATCAAACCTGTGAGATCAGCAGGCTTGCCGCTGCTCTTAAAATTCAACATTAAAAGTGTCACGGACTTCTAAGATTTTGGTGGGTGTAAAAAGATGTCTGCTTGGTGACTTCAGACTGTAGGCTTAGGCCCCGTACACACGAGAGGATCCATCCGCTGAAATTGATCCGCGGACCGGCTCCAGCGGATAGATCCCCTGGTGTGTACAATCCAGCGGATCTGTTTCCGCGGATTTTTATCCCCTGGGATGGATTTCCAGCGGATAAAAATTTTAAGACATGCTTTAAAATCTATCCGCTTAAATCCATCCCAACGGATTGATCCGCTGGTCTGTACAGACTCACCGGATCAATCCGTCCGAATCAATCCCCCGCATGCGTCGTAATGATTCGACGCATGCGTGGAATTCCTTATATGACAGCGTCGCGCACGTCGCCGCGTCATCATCGCGGCGACGGCACGACACGTCATCGCGATGGGATTTCGGCACGGATTTCGATCCGATGGTGAGTACACTCCATCGGATCCAAATCCTCGAAAATCCCCGAGAGGATTTATCCGCGGAAACGGTCCGGTGGACCGTATCCGCGGATAAATCCTCTCGTGTGTACTAGGCCTAAGAGTGGGCGAGTGCCGAAACGTCACTTCCGTTGCAAAATCTAACGGGTCGCCTAATCTGATGGAACAGCTGCAGTGCTGAGCTGCAGTAAACATTTTGGAGAAGACCATGAACAATGCTCAGCCATGGAGTGTCTTCAACCCTGGGGGCTGCCATTTTGGGTGAACCGATATCTATGTTGAACTTTATGCAGTCACAAACAGAGAGCTGGAGGGAGGCCCAGCCAACCATCAAGAGAACACAGAGGAAGGGGAAACTGAGCTGCTGTGGATTGTGGGAAGGACAGCGCTTGCTTGGTGCAAGTATGACGTATGGTAGTAGTCCCCAGACAAACTGAACCAGTATTACAAATTAGCAATGGAACTATACATATCATCATCTGTGGAGAAGAAAAAGATGGTCTGTTTCTGGGCTCAAAGCAGATGTGGTGAGGACATTGGGGGAGACAGACCATCCGCCACAGCATCAGGAATGCAGAGAGGCAGTTTGTTGGACATCTTCTGGTACATAAGAATGCCACTATCATTGACAGCTCATCATATTAGATCAAACTTAGTCCAATATTATCAAATATTTTCAATCAAGCAAAGGCAGAACTGAGATACTTTGTTCATTAATACAACTGTATTTCGATCAATCAGATTCTGAGAAGATATGATCACGTGAGTGCAGTTCGTTCTTCACTCTTGTGATTTGTTTTCAGCAGACAGCGAGCTGAAGCCCACTGTCAGCTGACATCACAGAGCTGGTCCAGGCTCAGGAAAGATCGCAACCATATGCCAGATACCAAGCAATTGTGCTGCAAGTTTGAAAATGACTTGCTGAGCTATTGCTAGATTTGCCAGGATTCACAAGTTGCACAATTGTAGCAAGTTCGCATTGCATGACTTCAGATCAACTTTCTTTGCAAACTTTCTGCAAGTTCTGGTTCAGTGTTGTGCAATAGTCATCCCACCACAAGGGTCACTGTAGCTGAATTTTCATGCTGTAGACTTGCAGAGCTCTAGATGCAGACTCACCACTGCAACTTTGCTTTTGCTAGAGACTTGCCATGCAAATTTGCAACACTTTGGAAAAGTGTGAACTAGAACCTTTTCTTCAAGTGCTCTGCAAGTGTACAACTTGCCAGTGAAAACGTGCAGCAAGTTAATAGACATACAATTCAACACTGCCACAAATTTGTGGCAAGTTACCCTTGCTATCTGGGATGGTCAGGATCTGCCCACATGCTTGGACCGACACCAGGCTCAACCTCTCAGCGAGAGCCTGAGCCAGCTGCTCCCGCTGAGTCGGTGGGGACAGATGCTGCATCCACCTAGGTAAGAATGATTCTAAAAAAAAAAAAATCCCATGCTTCTCTTTTAACTATCAATCCCACTTCCCTGTGTGTGGCATATCAATCAGGGGTTGCTGACGATAGATCAATTATTCCTATCGGAAGAGATTATTCAGAAATCGATAAGGTATCGAAGCGTGTATGGCCAACGTTAGACGTAAATTGCCTTTCCCAAAACCCAACTTGTGAGTCTAAAATATATAGGAAGGAGCCAATACGTTTTAAGGAAAAAAACATACACCATGGATTTCTGAAACCTTTAGCAATGTTCAGATAAATCCATTAGAGATCAGCTCGGTTATCCAGGGGCCTGACTGAAGCGAGGCAAAGCCATAACACTGTGCAGTAATTTGTTCCTTTCCCCAGACAGCTGACACATGGAAAAATTGGTTTTTAAAGACTGATTTCATGCAGGACTGGAAGCCTGTCTGGTGCAGTTTCACCCCTCTCAAAATCACTTTACTAAATGAGCGTCCAAAAATGGTAACGTCACATCTATTTCTGAAAAGCAGTTTCACACTTTCAGGCAATTGGTTTTCGGTTCGGCCGTTCAGACATAGCCATAAATAAATCATGGAAAGCTTTGAGTACTTTAATACCCACCTACTATCCATAGAAACACCTTCCCTTGAAGGGATCCTTGTCCAGACCATTCATTTTGATGAAAATCTTCCTATAAGATTTCCAATAAATATATTTACCTGTAAGAGCTTTCTTCTGTAGACATCCAAAAGTCCTGAGACTGTAGCTCTTTGCCCTCATCTTGGGTGTGATGCCAACGACCCTGGCAGATTCAGGCCTCATCCACACTGCACATTTTTCTATATCTCCTAGATGCCATTCCTCCTGACAGAGGTGTTTTGGCTGACAAAAATTCTTGATGCCTGTAAATGCATGCAACGTTAAGCGCTTGGGCGTTAATTCATTTCATTGGTCATTCTGGCATTGATATTACTGTGTTTCCCTGAAAATAAGTCTTAATTTTGGCAACAAAAGACACAGTAGGGCTTATTTTTGGGGTAGGTCTTACCATGTAATGTGCTGTCTTCTCGCCCCCTCTCTCTCCCTGCCCTACAGGAATCCGCAGTGTGAACTGAGCTCAAATGCAAAATCCTATAATCCACTTTATTACAGTATTATATAATGTACGTGTGTGTTTCTGTAATATAAGTGTGCCAAATACCTTTGTTATAGCGCCTATCTGCGCATCTGTGACCCGCCAGAGCTCTCTTCCGTGCAATTATATTACAGAAAAACACACATTATATATTACTGTAAAACATTAGATTGTAGGATTTTAAACTAGGGCTTATTTTCAGGGTAGGGCTTTGATTGCAGCCCCTCCTGGAAAATAACACTAGGTCTTATTTTCGGGTTAGATCTTATTTTCAGGGTAGGTCTTATTGCCGTGGAAACACGGTTATTAACACTCAAGCTTTAAACGTACTTAGCATTAATGCACGTTAGAGCTGTACGATTAATCGTTAAGAATCGAGATTGCGATTCTTTGCCCTTCGCAATCTTAACAAAACATTTTCCCGATTCCATGCAGCTGTCAAAAAAAAAAAACAGGCAGTCTGCCAAGTTTCACAACATTCCTAAATTACCCCCAATGTCCTTCTCCATATTGCTGTGTAGCCCAACACCTGGCTACATATAACATCCCTATTGGATCACAAATATATCATATTTGCCACCTCCAATGCAATACCAACTATACTGTTAAAATTATAAAATACCAAAATAAAACACACAAATAATTATAATAAAAATATTAATTAATGATATATTAAAATTGGTACATTTATTAAATTACTGCGATTTTTTTTTTTTTAATACTATTTATAGGTGAGGTGAATTCTTGTTAACCCTTCTCTGAGTGAAGTCATAAGAAAGAAGCTTACAAACCCCCCTTCCATTTACAGCAAGCATGAGGTTAATGTTCTAAGCTTAACCACAAAATAACCTCATTATCATTTCTGTTATGGATCAATAGTCAACACTTCTCTTTGAAATTACGGATCTCGATGTCCAGGCCTCATTGTAATCCCTGAATTAGCTTTTTGTAACATAAAAGATATCCAATAATGCCTCTTCTCAGCTCCTCCAAACATGAAGGCCTCTGAGTTAGCGAAACCCTCAACATTTTTTCTATGTATGAAAATGTGCCAGAGGAAAAGCCTGGGGAAGATATTGATTGTCCTTCTGGATTTTTTTTTCTTGTGACATTTTGTCAGTTGACTCATCTGTGCCTTTGGATTTCTCTTTGGCATTAACGATCTCCACGAGTCTATGCTAATAGCCAGAGCTCTGTCCCAGGTGGTTTTGGGCTATTGTCAGAAGGAGTTGATTGGTGCGAGTCCCCTCTGGTGCCCTCGTGCCAGCATGTGGCCTTTACAGCAACATATGCTTTCTGTTTGCTAGATTTGTCTCCGATAATAAAAGCAAGATTTCTTTTCAATTTGGAGCTAATTTATTAGACAAAATAATGTAATGCGTGCCTGTATGGACCCAGAAATGATATGATGTGGCCTTACAAATTGCGAAGGATAAACGTGAACAATCCATATGACACCGATATCTTTGGCATTCAAGACCTAAAAAGCAAAAATGATATAATTTTTGAAAACTATTATTTGGTGATATTCTTTGTTGTCCATTAAAAACATTGAACAAAATCAGTAAACTGTCAATTTATTTTCCTAACATGGTAGCCAACAAAAAGCCACCAGCAGAGTATATGAATATTGGGTATTTCTGTTTCTAAGATCAAATGTGTGAGCTCATAAGTGTGTTTAGTAAATCAGTATAAAGTGCCATGACTATATATAAAAGACAGCGATCAATCAATTATATTTCCTCGCTTCTGACCACAGCAAAATTAAATTTAGTTGTTCTTTCTATAATTATTTAAGGTGTTAATGTATTTCTATTAGGTGAGTTTTATTTTATTTCTTATATGCTAGAGATTAACAAAATTAACTTTACATTTTCCAAAAATGTCTGCAAATATTGGGAACTTTTGCCCTTTCTGCAAAATGCAATGGAGTCAATAGAAAAGGCAAAAAAAGGTTTTTAGGGGTACAGTGGGTTTTAAATAGCTCATGGGGGTTTTTGGAAACTATTCTTTCTTTCCCCCCCTTTTTCTCTTAACTTAATTTTTTATTTTCTTTTTAAGTTAATGTATAACATTTGTTTATCTATATCAGCTCTATACTGTAGCAATACAAGATAGATTTACATATATATACTAGCTTCAGATAGCCCTGCGTAATTTAGTGCAAGCCTAACGTATCTCCGATACGTTACGCCGCCGTAAATTAGGGCGCAAGTTGGGTATTCATAAAGAACTTGCGCCCTAAGTTACGGCGGCGTAACGTATGTGGGCCTGCGTAAGCCCGCCTAATTCAAATGGGGATGATGTGGGCGTGTTTTATTTAAATTTTTGTTGACCCCGCGTATTTTAAATTTTTTACGAACGGCGCATGCGCCATTCGTGAAAAAATCCCAGTGCGCTATTCGCGAACGACTTACGCAAATGACGTAAAAAATTCAAAATTCAACGCGGGAATGACGTCCATACTTAACATTGCGTACGCCTCATAGAAGCAGGAGCAACGTTACGCCAGAAAAAGCCTTACGCAAACGATGTAAAAAATTCCGCCGGGCTCACGTACGTTTGTGAATCGGTGTATCTAGGTCATTTGCATATTCTACTCCTAAAACGACGGAAGCGGCACCTAGCGGTCAGTGTAAATATGCACCCTAAGATACGACGGCGTAAGAGACTTACGCCAGTCGGATATTAGCCTAATTTCGGCGTATCTTGCTTTCTGAATACAGAAAGAAGATACGCCGGCGCAGCTTTGAATTTACGTGGCGTATCTATAGATACGCCGGCGTAAATTCTTGCTGAATCTAGCCCAAAGTCTTTTAGGATAACCTTTGTTAGTTATTAATAGTTACAATATTCATACTAGCATGACAAAGTAACATAGAGCAATTAATTAATTGTGTGTGATGAAGTTTAACACAAACAAAAAATACTATGGCCCAGATTCACAAAGCACATACGCTGACGTATCTCAAGATACGCCGCGTAAGTGTAACTATGCGCCGTCGTATCTGTGCGCCCACAATCTGAGATACGGCTAAAAATAGGCTTCCTACGACCGACATAACTTGCCTATGCCGTCGTATTGTGGGCGCATATTTACGCTGGACGCATTTGCCGCTCTCATTGATTTTCTATGGACATATGCAAATGAGGGAGATACACCGATTCACGAACGTACTTGCGCCCGGGGCATAATATACGCGGTTTGCGTAAGTCGTACGTCCGGCGTAAAGTTATTCCCCATATATGAGGCGCAACTCATGCTAAGGTATGGACCAGGCAACACAGCCATCGTATTTTACGTCGTTTACGTAGTACGTGAATAGGGCTGGGCGTAGGTTACGTTCACGTCGTAGGCAGTGATCCGTCGTATCTTAGGGAGTAGTTCCGACGTGATTCTGAGCATGCGTACTGGGATGCGTCCACGGGACGGCGCATGCGCCGTTCGTTTTAAGTACTTCTATGATGCTTGGCCAGTCATTTGCATGGGGTCACGCCTCATTAGCATGGCTCACGCCCACTTCCACCTACGCCGGCTTACGCCGAGGAAACCCAGCGTATCTTTAAGAGCGAGTGGGAGCAAGTGCTTTGTGAATCCAGTGCTTGCCTCTCTGCGCTGCGTCGGCGTAGCGTATATTAGATACGCTACCCCGGCATAAATATGCACCGATGTATGTGAATCCGGGGCCAAGGTTACCTACATATATTATTTTTATTGTTTTATTGTTTAACAAAATAGTTTATTTATATATATCCTTGTATATGTAACAATGTACTTTCATTTTATTGTGCAATCAATAAACCTTTTTTGACAAGGAAACTATTTTTGATCATTTCTGTTACCAAAAAAAAATGGCCCTTTATCAGCTTTGTTGTTTTCATTTTATTAACATGAAAAAAAAAACAGTACAAAGTAAAATAATATATTGAAAGCAACAGTGCACAAATAATGATCAAATTATCATAAAAATAAAAAAGATACAAAGAATAAAAAACACAATAAATGCAGCCCGTAGCTGTTTCTCAGCCTGTTTTAAACAATGATCAATAAAAGGTGATATACCGTGCCAAGGTGAATAATTGTAATCTATATAGGACTGCAGCGATTAACCAAGTGATATAAACAAGATAACATACATTAGATAAATAATTATTGCGCTAATCATAAAAATTATAAACAATTCAATATTAAATGTGATATGACACACTTAAAAAAACATCATACAGTACAAAGTGCAAAAAAAAATCAAAAAGTGAATCCTTGTAATTTATGTAGAAAAGTCCAAAACATAGGAACAGATATTTCACCACCAAAAACATAATGCAGAGCCTTCTGTAGCACAGCACACACAGTGATCACGGACTATTACCAGATAGCAGGGACCACCTATCGCTAGACTGGTCAGACAGGCAGGCAGAATAACCTTGGCAGGATAATAGAAGCCAAGAGGCCCCTATGACACTCTATTGGTGAATGAGCCCTCCAATGTAGTCTCCCTTAGCAATGGGACATCCAATTTATCCAAGGACAGGAGATGGACCATATAAAAGAAAGCTCTAATAGTGTAGTAACTTTTATTGAAGAAAAAGCCAAATGTCTTTGTAACGGTCACCACCGTTTACGATATTCTCATTCCATCAACCCAAGACAGCTTCCGACACTCCACAATCCAGCAGACACGATCCATAAGAATTTCCTCAAAGAGACGAGACATACGCTCTGTGTTCTGAGTCAAATGAATGAACCTTTAATGGTATCTTAGCTTTCTTATATACAGTACAAGCATGTTACAGTTAATCACAGGGACAAAGAAACTCTTCACCCACATATCACACAATGGGGCTTCAATCACATTCTTTTAGATAATGACATTCAGAGGAGTTAATTATCCCCCAGACGTTCCGTCTCCGACAATAAGTGATTCACCGGCATAATACACATTCCTTTACTAAACATAATTGACATGCTAATTCCCAACCCCTGAAAGGAGACATCTGACCTTTAGACTGCTAACTCACAACACCTCTATCATCAATAGACTTTTCAGACAAAACAGTATTAGCATTGAAGGAGACACTCTTATTGACCGGTTGGGGGTCAGAATGAAATCACCTGTAATATGTCCAGATCTCCTGCAATACATGAATTATCAGTAATGCCCCATCTCATGTAATTTATAATTAATATTTCTCAGTCACCCTATGCCCAAAAGGGGCACAGGGTGACCCTAGACCCAAGAGTTATTAGTGACGCTGGCACAGGAGTACCCCCCCCCCTTTCAAAAGTCTCTGAGTGTCACAGGTCATTCCGTTACAGTCTTCTTATATGAGTAAAAGGTAATCGCACATGAGATAAAAATCGTTTGCCTGCAAACATAAAACAATTATCCGCACTTCCGGGCTCACCTGAGGCACAATGGGGTCAGTGCGTAGCTCCGCCCGACATGTTTTATCACACGTGACGTCTTCCTGGGGCACCAAGCTGGCAAACGATTTTATCTCATGTGTGATTACTGTTTACTCATTGTAAGTAGCCATTAGGCTTTTTCTTCAAAAAATTACTTAATAGTATTACACTTTTGTAGCTTTTATCTATATGGTCCATCTCCTATCCTTAGATGACTTTGATGTTTCACTGCAAGGGGAGACTACATTGGAGGATTCATTCACCAATAGAGTGTCCTTGTGGCCTCTTGGCTTCTCTTACCCTGCCAAGGTTATTCTGCCTTCCTGTCTGACCATTCTAGCGATAGGTGGTCCCTGTTATCTGGTAGGAGTCCCGAAACACTGTGTGTGGGGTGCCACAGAAGGCTCTGCATGGCGTTTTTGGTGGTGGAATATCTATTTTGGAATATCTGGCGTTTTTTGTACTTTTCTACATTAATTTCAAGGATTCACTTTTTGCACAGACTTTTGAATTGTCATCATATTGTACAAAGTGTGTCCCATCACATTTAAGAGTAAGTTGTTCACAATTTTTATGATTAGCCGGATTAATAATTATCTAATGTTATAAACAATGACGAGCTCCCTCTGTGGCACAATAGTTGGCAAAAAAAAGGGTAACTACTGGATACAGGATTTGATAGCCACTGAGAAAGGTATTTGTGACAAATTCAGTTTGAAGCTGCTCCAGTGGTATGAGTTTTTACATACTTCTGAGTACCAAACCCCTTTGGGCACCAGGTGAGAAGGTATGAGCTCCGGCGTGTTTGTACACTCCAGGTGCAGAGCCCGCCAGGAAGTCGGCACGGCACTGCGCAAACCACAGGCAGGGAGACATTTCCAGTATAATACATATAGGTAGATGGCGCATAACCAGGAGAGCACAGTCAATAATTGAAAAGTACATATATCATAAGGTCCATGTCAATAACTAAAAATGAATGAATCAATAGTCCAATATAAGTCCAATAACACTTTAGTGGCAGCAAAATCCTGAGGCAGAAGCAGACTCTGAAAGATATGTATAAACAAAAAGAGAAAATGCGCCAAACTAAGTGCAGTAAGTGGGAATTTAATTCAAGTAATTTTTACACAATAAGAATGGCTACTCACAAAACCAGTGATAACACAGGCATGTAATGGAAGAAACGGCTGGTCCATTGTCACAACGTGTCATCAACAGTTACAACAGGCTGGTCTCATATCCTGGTCCCCTGGGCGATGGAAATGAAGGTCCAAGGTGTTCAGGAGCCTTTGGGGAACCCCAGAGAGTACAGGAGCCGTGGATGCTGTATCCATCATCTGATGGATCTGATGAACCAGCGGAGGCTGAGAAACGCATCATCCCATTGGCTGCCCGAAGTCCCTACGTCACTTCCGGTCGTACGGCGATACGTTGCGTTCCACGCTGGAACGCACGCCGCTTCTGATACAGCATCCACGGCTCCTGTACTCTCTGGGGTTCCCCAAAGGCTCCTGAACACCTTGGACCTTCATTTCCATTGCCCAGGGGACCAGGATATGAGACCAGCCTGTTGTAACTGTTGATGACACGTTGTGACACCGGACCAGCCGTTTCTTCCATTACATGCCTGTGTTATCACTGGTTTTGTGAGTAGCCATTCTTATTGTGTAAAAATTACTTGAATTAAATACCCACTTACTGCACTTAGTTTGGCGCATTTTCTCTTTTTGTTTATAGGGAGACATTTCTCGATCCCTGCAGCCGTGCATGGAGACAATGTCTCCCTGCCTGTGATTAGCACAGTGCCGTGCCGACTTAGTGGCAGGCTCTGCACATGGAGTGTGCTGACACACTGGAGCTCATCCCTACAGGTGAGGCCTGGTAGATTGAGGTGGAGTGTCTCTTTATAATTTTCACCTTTTTTTTCCTCTCTTGGGGTTGGTGCATGGTAATGAGTATAGAATTTTAGTTTCATAGCAGAAAAATGTCCTGCCAAGGTGGGGTGGCTAAATATTTTTTTTCTCTTCTCTCTTTTATTTTTTCAAGCACATGATTAGACCCTGAGGCTCTAATTGGCTTGAAAAGGGTTGCTCTCGGGGCGCAGAGCACTGTGCCCCAAACCCACCCACTTGTGACACTAGCGAATCAATATTCACTATCAGTTTCTGGCTTCTTCTCCCGGCCAATCAGGACAGGAGGAGGAGGATCTAAAGAAGACAGGGTTAGCTGGGAGGAGAAGCTGTGAAAGCCACGGTGCCGTGACCCTGGAGGGGTGAGTGCCGACCTGGGGGGGTTTGTATGCTGCCCCCCAAAAAAGTTTAGCACCAGTCTGCCACTGATTTCCATGTTCTGTGTACTGTGGGAGACCAGATATAGTGAATGCACGGTCCTGGGTTAAAGGGGAGTTCCACCCAATAATTCCCTTACCGAAGATGGCGACGCCTCCACCTGAGAGCCGAGGGATAGTTGGGCTTCGGAGCCATCGCGGGCGTCCAGGACAGGTAAGTATCCTAATATTAGAAGTCGGCAGCTGCAGTATTTTTAGCTGCTGACTTTTAATTTTTAATTTTTGGGGGGCGGAACTCCACTTTAAGTAACACTTTACATTTTGTGATTACTTATAAAGCGTATAGCTGTTCAAAATATACAGGTGTTTTTCTTGCTTGGTAATATATGAAAATAGTCTTTAATAAATAAAGAATATACAAAAAAAAAAACAATAAACTAAACTACCCTAAGTACACCCCAAAAAAACAACCTATTTTTTTTAAGGAAATTTTGCCTAAGCAGCTCAATAAATGGAAACTGAGAATGTCCAATCCAGTGGTTTTGCTGTAAAATCCGTTATGCCAACATCACTGTGCTCGCCTAGTATACACAATTTAAGGCCCAACACTTTTCCGAACCAATATTACTACCAATATTGTTTTGCATTTTTCATTAGATTATTCTCATCAACTAACCAATATAAAAAGAAAGTCTTGTCTATCTAGTGTCAATATTGCCATACAACTCCCAATCTTTACAATCTCTGACAACATATGAGCCTATCAAAAATGCCAGATACACGTCAAATGCCATTAAGACTGACCTCTAAAAAAATGCTACTAAATCACATAAAGTAATGGTATGTTTATGAATATATAACAGGGAGTGAGATTATGCTAATTCTATCAGTTTTGCCGGCTGCTCCCCCGTCTCTAGACTCTCTGAGCATTATAGATCCAGAGGGTTGCAGACTCATCAGATAGCAGATTTACATTCCAGTAATCTGAATTTTAGCATACAAGCTACAGCATGTAAATCCCTTTAAGTATCAAGAGGCTGAAAGTATTCCGTCTTTTGCCAAATAGGGTTTTGTTTCTTTGTGAGAATTAATCGAGTGTGTATTGGTTAGCTCATGTGATATTAATATGGCCGCTTATTGTTCCGCTGCTGAAAATATACGTGTGTAGGTCTAAATTACACAGGCGATTTTTCAGTTTTCTGAAGCGTGAGACTAAAAATCGTTTGCAGTTGATCTCAAATTAGAACAACTGACTGTGCCAATTCACCGCAGTAGTGATCTCCAGAAGCTGGCACAGAGCCACAATAACCAAGACGGAATATTTCTAGCATAGTATTAGAATCAGTTAGGATTAGGATTTGCAAGAATCAAAGTATATAAACGTAATTTGCAATAATCAAGTTTTCTGATAAAAGATTTATATGTATTTAGATTTACTTACTATGCCTTTGCCTTACACTTCAGGGAATGGGTGGGTGGCTGGCCACTGCCATGTTCTAATGCAAATAATATATTTTTCAGAAGGGAGTTCTTTTAATGCAGTTTAAAAGGTAACATTAAAAATACACAACTCCTTTAAATAATGTGCATGGGGGATGCCTTTAATTTGCACATGAATTAGCAATTTGGCACACTTGTAGAATGTATTCCAGCAAAAGTGATGTTTAAAGGATAAGTTCAACTTTGTAAAAAAAAATATATAAATGCACATCTTTTTTGCATGTAAAAAAATGTGCATTTATTTTATAAATTTTTACTAGGAACCTGCAAAGCTTTGCACCCGTGATCAACAGATTGCAGGTTCCTGAAGACTGTCAGTCTAGCTCATAACTCATACTATGGGTAGGCAGTTACACAATGACAGAAAGCATCAATGAACTGCCTAAAGCGCTCAACAGCACCCTGGTAGTTCATTGGCAACTACAAATCGTCTACTGCAAAGGCTGTCGGTACTTGTAGTTCTCCCATTCACTGAATTATGTGAATGAATGATGAGGGGTGGAGTCTTACACAGCTGTATTTTTTTTATTTGACAGGGGGTTTGGGGAGAAGATCCCTGGCCCACTATCACATCAGGGGATTGGGGGGAGCAGGGTCTGCTGCAACAGTAAAAAAAAATTGTTACACCCTAAATATGGGTGTTACATGTTACAAAAGGTGAACTTATCTTTAAAAAAATGTATTGCAGTTTAATGACAATTCTTTCTCCACCAGTTACTGTTTGTAAAAAATGTATCTGGGCATCTGGTAAGGTACTCTGATGGCACGTGACCTGGTATGGTTCAGGACGGTAGGTCTGGGGGGACTTTCTCACTGCTTCCACACCCTTATCCAGGTATGCAGCCTGGCTGGTCATGTAAAATAGGGGCAGTAAGCTTGCACCCTCTTTGATCCATACCAGGCCACACACCCTCAATAATAAGAAAGGTGCCCTGTGGGGGGGGGGGGGGTCCCATGTGATGAGGACAAGGTTCTATTACCTACATCCCTGGCATGTTGTATGTGGGGTTCTTTAGAGGGGACATATTATAATCTACACAAACCATTTAAAAAGATTACAAGTAATTAATGAAAGAGTTCCAGCTCCATCAGCTGGAGGTTTCGGCAGGTGGGAGAACTTGTCATATCTGGCCTTTCGTTTGTCCGTCAGCTTCAAACAGCTTGGGTTTAGTTGGAACTCGTGGTTAACCTGACCCTGAAGTTTGTTCCTACTCTGTACCACGAGGTGCTGTTTTATACTTTCAGGAGATGGGAGACAGTAGTAGGCTTAATTCACAAAGCCTTAGCGCAAAAATAAGGATTTTAATTTCAACCATGTGATCCTAATGTTCAAATCTCATTGGACTCAGCCCAAAATAAATGCCAGTTTTTGAAAATAAGAATTTTTGTCCTGGTGTGTAAGCTTTGTGAATGCGCCAAGTACGTGTAGAAGATAACAGTTTCCTCACTTGGCCATTATTGGGTATATTTACTGTGACATTGATAGGAATGATGATTGTGGCAACCAAGGGAGTAGTAAAATGTATCTGACTCTTCTCCTGCTTGCTCGAAATGTCAACATATTGTTTTACTAGGAGATAAATAACTTAAAGGAAGTCTTTCACAAACGTGGCAAATTAAGCTCAATGTACAATGGGAAAGTGAATAAGCAGAAGTTACCACGAGGAAAAACTGACACAGGCGGCTGAAATTGTAGGCAAATAATTTTCTTGGTAAATGTTGACCCTGACTGTCCCTTTTCATTCCTTCTTATTGGTTTTACTCTTGATGGGCATAGGTAATGACTAATGGGGAGGCTGTAGGATCTGAGCTTAGCACCATTTTTACTGGAAAAGTCTATGCAGATAATTGCCTTTATTTCTAAAGGTTGTCCCTCGCCCTATCTTTCCTGCCTCCCTAGTGGGTGTCTAGTGATGGGCATCTTCGGTGACTAAAAGGGAGGTCCCTGAAGGTGTGTCCAGTAGTTACCTAAGGGCTGGTGAGAGGAACCACAGAGCTCAACAGTGGACCAGAAATCCAACATTCCCAGAAGTGTTGGATTGTTAAAATTCATCACATGGCAGTTTCATCACATGGCAGTTTCTCAAGTGTGGGAAAATGGAGGAATTAGCATTAAATATCATCTTTTAGACGTTATATTTCAGTAATAGTGTAATGTCCCGGATAAGAGAATGACATGATGAGGTTGGCCTCTCTTATATCTCCAGCCCTGGCCCCACTGAGAGTGAAACAGAGAGTACTGGGGGACAGGAGGAACACGAGTGCCACATGTTGCTAGGTGAACCTGATGCTGGAGACTGATATCCTGGGGGACTGGTGGACAATCAGGACAAGAACAGAAGCCGTGCTTAGGAAACCAGCCACGATTATAGGATAAGTTCACCCTTGGGAACGTGTTACATGTTCCTCCCGATTTTAGGGTGAAACATGTAACATGTATCCAATGCTGCATTGCCCCCCTACACCCCATACCAGCTGTATGGGGAGAAGTCTCCGGTACTTGCTGTCACTTTTTGAAATCAGCATGGCGATGTGGGGCTCCGCCAACGCGGTCGCATCATTAATACACACAGCTCTGTTGTCCTCCTTTTATAGGGAAACACAATCGATGACGTCACACCTACAGCCACACCCCCCTACAGTTAGAAACACAAATGAGGTCACACATAACCCCTTAAGCGCCCCCTTGTGGTTAACTCCCAAACTGCAATTGTCATTTTCACAGTAAACAATGCATTTTTAATGCATTTTTTGCTGTGAAAATGATAATGGTCCCAAAAATGTGTCAAAATTGTCCAAAGTGTCCGCCATAATGCCGCAGTCACGAAAAAAATCGCTGATCGCCGCCATTAGTAGTAAAAAAAAAAAAATTAATAAAAATGCAATAAATCTATCCCCTTTTTTGTAAACGCTATACATTTTGCGCAAACCAATCAATAAACGCGTATTGCAATTTTTTTTTACCAAAGATAGGTAGAAGAATACGTATCGGCCTAAACTGAAAAAAAAAAAAAGGTTTATATATTTTTGGGGGATATTTATTATAGAAAAAAGTAAAAAATATTGAATTTTTTTCAAAATTTTCGCTCTATTTTTGTTTATAGCGCAAAAAATAAAAACCGCAGAGGTGATTAAATACCACCAAAAGAAAGCTCTATTTGTGGGGAAAAAAGAATGCCAATTTTGTTTGGGAGCCACGTCGCACGACCGCACAATTGTCAGTTAAAGCAACGCAGTGCCGAATCGCAAAAAATGGCCGGGTCCTTTAGCTGCCTAAAGGTCCGGGTCTTAAGTGGTTAACATAACTCAGTGCCGTAGCACAAAAAAATTGCCTCCTTTACCGCTGAAGAAGTCCCCGCCCATAGAGGACGTAACGCGTACGGGAGGAGCGTTGTGACGTCACCCATGGCTATCACTTTGCTCAATATACACGCTGTATACATCGGCACCGATCGTGGTGCCTTCATTGTGAGTGTTTTTTATCTTTTTTTACGATTAAATCGTTTATCCAAATGGAGAGCACTATGTTTTGGCATTTGTTTATTACATGACCTGGGATGACCTATCGGTTTCTCTGTGATGTCTCTACTACTGTTGGATTTGCTGATATTCACACATAAAGCGCATTAGACCCTCCATAATCAAAGGGTCCAGGTGGTGAGGTGAGAGGCCATTTCATGTGGTGGTGGATGTGTGTCTAGCACGTGTGAAGTTACCTACACAGTCATCTATCTGTCTACATTGGCACTCACTGGAGGTGTACTGCGTTTTTATGGACTTTCTAATCATCTTTTATTATTTTATTTGAGCGCTGCGCCATCTGTATTTGTTTAAAAAAAAATGGCCTGGTCATGAAGTGGGTAAAACCTTCCGGAGGTCAATTAGTTAAAAATATTAATGTCAAACTGTATTTTAAATTCCTTCTGGGTTTCTTATTATTTTGAAAATGTTGTAACTGTCATTTTTTTCTAACTCATCACAAAATCACACAAAGAGGTCAAATAAAAATGGACAAAACATTTTCAATGTCACAAAAAAACACTGTGATGGAAATAAATGCCGAAGTCCTTGGTGGGGCTGGCATCTTCGAAGTGGTGGAATCAGCATCACCATCCATTTGTCAGTGGGAGGCTTTCAAACAGGAGAAAATACTATTTCAGGTTAATATAATTTCTGCCGGTCCACACACTTACAGCCTGGAGTGATACAAATGTAGCAACACCAGATCAAAATGCATCTGAAATAACACGTTAGTGACTGCATGGCAGTACAAGAACAATCACATGCGATGGCGAGGGCTCTATCACGCTGAGAATTCAATATGGAAAAAATGAATGATTTTTGTAACACTGACAAATAAGAGGGTACATGGAGGGAAATGGGGACGTGAGTGAGATAAGCGAACCAGACAGGACATAGCTGCTTCCAATACATATTAAACATAAATAAAATATGGTGATGGGGATGCTCTATAGATAACATAGATTCAATCTTGCATGGCTGTAATATCTTATTGAAGCAGTCAGGTTTACAGAACAGAAGAAAAACTGCATACTTGGCGTCACATCGAGTTTGCTTATAGCGGGCAGATGATGGCCACATTATTACCAAAGATGTGGTGACAGAAATATAAAGATGTGTTATTGTTTTGATTTAGGCTTAAAGTAGATCTAAACCATAACAGAATGATAAAAGTATATTGAAAAATCTGAAAGAAAAAAAAAATCACTTGTTTTCCTTATTTATTTCATTTCAGTGCTACTAATCCTCTCCAGCCCCTTCCTGGCTATGAGCATGAACTCCAGCTTTCCTATGCACTGCTTTGGCATTGAGGTGCGCCCCGTTTAGGATTTTGCAGGTGATAAGTGGTAACGCTTGAGCATTTACCTTTCTGCTTAATGACAAAATTGTCTCTGTTATAGACACTGCTATTATATTCCATGTGTCCTGATGAAGCAAATTTAAGTAAAACACGTTGACCCATGGAGAATCTAATATACTCTTGTATTGGGCATATAAGCCATAAATAATGTATGATGAGTATGTAAACAAGGATTTGCAGTTGTAAGCAATATTTAAAGTGTTTGTAACGCTAAAAAATATATATATATATTAATGCTGGTCCTTTAAAGCATGTTATACAGCACAGTTCTTGTGCTGTCTAATTTGGCCCCTTGTATAATCTAAAATACCTGGTTGATCCTGCCAGGTTCCGCCCTCCCCCCTGTAAACTGACCACGGTTTATCATTGGCTGCTGACCCTCTGTTCTCTCTCCCCCCACCCCCCTTGCCTGTCTGCTCTGACCCTCCCCTCCTGCTGCTATCATAACTGTGTCTTAGGCCTACAAACTCCTCTGTTATATTAAATAATGTGCCCCATTTTATGTGTTTTAAAAAATATACCCTTTTTATAGCGCCGCTCGGCGCACACGTGACCGTCCACCTCTTTCCTCCACTCCTCCTGGCTGATGTCAGTGGGGGATTTTCAGCCCCCCTGCCGTAGCTGAAGAGGAGAGTGGCGGGTAGTCACATGAGCGCCGAGCGGGGCACAAGACACAGTGGCTTAACAGCCACTTTAAAGCAGGATTCCACCCGCGATTTTATTTAATTTTTTTTAAGTAAGCAGCTACTAACACTGTAGCTGCTGACTTTTAAAAAGGACACTTACCTGTCCCCCGCCGGCAATCGGTCGATCCTGGCACCTCCATCCTTACTTAGGCCCCGTACACACGGTCGTACCAAACCGATGAGAATGAACCGAAGTTCAGTTTCATCGGACCAAACCGACCGTGTGTATAGGCCATCGATCTGTTTTCCTTCGGTCCAAAATTTTAAAACATGCTTCAAAACCGAACCGATGGACCGCTGCCCGATCAGACCAAACCGATGGTTAGTACAGAAAAGCATCAGTTCAAAACCCGCGCATGCTCAGAATCAAGTCGACGCATGCTTGGAAGCATTGAACTTTGTTTTTTTCAGCACGTCGTGTGTTTTACGTCACCGCGTTCTGACCCGATCGGATTTTGAACTGATGGTGTGTACACACATCAGACCATCAGGCCACTTCAGCGGTGAACCGATGAAAACGGTCCGTTGGACCATTCTCATCGGTTTTGTCTGACCATGTGTAACGGGGGCCTAAGGGAAACAGGCAGTGAAGCCTTACGGCTTCATTGCCCATTTCCTACTAACATGAATATTCTTTGATCCAAACCATTCCATTGTAGCTCTGGCTGTATGTTTAGGGTCATTGTCTTGCTGGAAGGTGAACCTCTACCCCAGTCTCAAATCTTTTGCAGACTCTTAGGCCCCATACACACGATAGAATCCATCCGCTGAAAAATCCCAGCGAATGGGTTTCAGCGGATAGATCCTATGGTGTGTACACTCCAGCGGATCTGTTTCCACGGATATATCTCCCCTGGGATAGATTCCAGCAGATCGAATATTCGCTCACATGCTAAACAAATCCATCTGCTGGAATCCATCCCAACGGATGGATCCGCTGGTCTGTATAGACTCACCGGATCCATCCGTCCGAAGGGATCCCCCGCATGCGTCGTAATGATTCGACGCATGCGTGGAATTCCTTATATGACAGCGTCGCGCACGTCGCCGCGTCATAATCATGGCGACGGCGCGACACGTCATCGCCAGAGGATTTCGGCGCGGATTTCAATGCGATGGTGAGTACACTCCATCGCATAGAAATCCGCGGAAATCCTCGAGAGGATTTATCCGCGGAAACGTTCCGCTGGAACGTATTCGCGGATAAATCCTCTCGTGTGTATGGGGCCTTACAGGTTTTCTTCTAAGATTGCCCTGCATTTGGCTCCATCCATCTTCCCATCAACTCTGACCAGCTTCCCTGTCCCTGCTCAATGTGCACTCTAATCCAAGTGGGAAAAAGTCCATACAAAGTGCCCTGTCTTCATGCACAATGCTTTTCTTTGTGCTCATCCCTTTGTAAATATTTATTTCTGTGTATCCTCTTTTTGTGCCGTTATTCCATATCTCCCGTTCTCACCCATCAGATGTGCTCTCACCTGATAATATGCAACCCCACACTTAAAGGGGTTGTAAATATAATTTTTTTTTTCCCTAAATAGCTTCCTTTACCTTAGTGCAGTCCTCCTTTACCTACCTCATCATTCGGTTTTGCTTTTAAATGTCCTTATTTCTTCTGAGAAATCCTCACTTCCTGTTCTTCTGTCTGTAACTCCACACAGTAATGCAACACTTTCTTTCTTGGTGTGGAGAAAGCCTCTTGAGGGGTGAGCAGGAGGGTCAGGACGCTATCTACTTTGCAGATAGAGAAAGAAGCTGTGTGTTAGTGGGCATCCTGACACTCCTGCTTGCCCCCTCCCCCCTCAAGAGGCTTTCTCCACACCAGGGACAGAAGAACAGGAAGTGAGGATTTCTCAGAAGAAATAAGGACATTTAAAAGCAAAATGGAAGGATAAGGTAAGTGAGGGAGGACTGCACTAAGGTAAAGGAAGCTATTAAGGGAATTTTTTTTTTTTTACCTTTACAACCCCTTTAAGTAAGATCAGACAATGCTATTAGTCTTTTCAGAACTTAGCAACAGCTATCTTTATACCCTCGTTCTTAGAGTTCTTCATATCAGGACAGTCATATCAGAGCCATATGCAAAGGAAAAAGTCACCAAGACTGAATGACAACGATCATCATCCAACCCTCCTTCTATCAGTGCAGAGTATCATGGGACCGCCCCTGAGGGATGTCATTGAAGTGCCTTCACTGACATAGAATGGTACGGGGAACAATGCTAACATCATCAGCACGGCTTTTCACATTGCTAAGAATTGCCCAGCACTGGAGAAGAAGTGAAAAGAAAGTGTCTCCAAACATCGAGGGCCAGATTCACAGAATAAGTACGCCGGAGTATCTGCTGATACTCCGGCGTACTTTCAAATTTGCCGCGTCGTATCTTTATTTGTAATTCACAAACAAAGATACGACGGCATTTGGCTAAGATCCGACAGGCGTACGGCTTCGTACGCCTTCGGATCTTAGGATGCAATGCTTTGGCGGCCGCATCGGGTATGCTAATTAGCTGTTTACGGCGATCCACGAAGGTACGCGCGTTCGTCGCATTCTCTTACATCGTTGCTAGTCGGCTTTTCGCGTCGCAA
This sequence comes from Rana temporaria, assembly GCF_905171775.1. Lineage (NCBI taxonomy): Eukaryota > Metazoa > Chordata > Amphibia > Anura > Ranidae > Rana > Rana temporaria. The sequence goes on from NC_053501.1 coordinate 27,307,466, forward strand.
AGTTACGGCTGCTATTTAGGTGGTGTAACAATAGAAAGCCCATGTTAATTTGAATTTGAATTAGGCGGGCTTGCGCCGGACGGCTTTACGCTGCCGCAAGTTTACACGCAAGCGCTTTGTGAATCAAGCACTTACGATGAAAACTTGCGGCGGAGTAAGGTGAAGGACATACGTTACGCCGCCGCAATTTTTCGTGAATCTGGCCCCATGTGTCCAAAAAGGTGAGTTTAAAAAAATAAAAAAATAAAAAAATAAAGAAACAATAACAGCAATTAAATTAAAAATGTGATGGGGGCGTGGTGGGGTTGTAAAAAAAATCTTCACTAGCAGTCTATCCTTGCAATTGACCAATGGTATCCCTATTTTATATATTTCCCTAAAATGTCTAGATCCTAAAAGCAATAATACAACTTTCTATATCCTGACTCAGAACACAGTCAGAGTCGATTATCTGGCCGTCCTCTTCTTGGCTTTTGTTCTGATTCAGAAGCCATGCCGAGCTGGTACATGTTTGTCCTTATTTTAGCAAAGAAAGACAGATTTGCAAGCTCCAGTATGGATTTTTTCCCACTAAACCAATGACTGTTCATTAAATAAGCCAGTGGGACACCAGACAGAGGTTGAGGATAGACTGCGGAGTACAGAGAAATAATTTAGGCTGAGGGGCAATACAAACCCATAAGATTTTCCGAGAAAGCTTTTATTTCTCTCCCAGAGGTGTGAAGTGGCTGTGAGGGCTGTGTCACCCCCTCTCATCGCCTCTAGCTGTCAAACCAAAATGAGGGTACGCTTATAGTGGAAGGTTCAACCTAAAGGAATCTTAATGTCCTTGGCTTAGGAAGATGAAAAATACAGCGACAATAAGGGATCAATAAGAGTACTAAAAATAACATAAACCTACACATAAAAAATACATAAAAAGCATTATGGATTACAAATAATATTTTAATGGCACTTTCTTTTTTGTTCTCTTTTTTTTTCTTCTTTTTTTTTTATTTTAGTCAATGAAAAAACGACATGGTTGCTGAGAGTAATCAGGTAATACACACATGATCAGGGTTGCCAACCGTCAGTAAATTAATGGATAGTTTGTAAAAATCTGTGATTTTTACAACTGTCTGTAAATATCTGAGGCTGATCATTTGTCATGCTGTGTTCACTTTTGTAAGTGCAAACCAGGCAAATTACTTGGTTTGAGTAAAGTCAAGGTTTCCATATTATGTTTATACCAATTAAAGCGAAGTTCCACCCATAAAAATAAGTTGACATTACTGTGCAGCCAATAACCTAACTAATGACATTTGGAATTACCTTTTAATGCCTGTTGCTATGTGGTGCCTTCTAATCTTCCCCTTCCTCACCGCGGCGCCTGGTGTAATTTCCCTCGGTGCCTCTGCTCGCTAATACTCCTGGGAGACATGTGTCATCATTTCCCAGGAGTCAGTGGGCAGTGCGGAGGGCTAGGTTGCCATAACAACAGGGCGGGCACTTCCGACGACGTTGCCCGTTGTGATGGCAACCTGTGTAGTTTCCAGCACAGGGAGTGGTTAGTGTAGCAGTGGGTGTGACCACCTGTCCATCAGTTCTTGGGGAACTGCCTCCAGGGAAAATGTTCCGGAATAGGGGCAGGGCTGGGAATTGGAGTGACAGGGAGTTCATATAAGGAGCCCTGACCAATCCATGTCTGCAGTCTTTGATCATCTTCTGTACCATGTCTGCAGTCTCTGACCATTTCCTGTATTATGTCTGCAGTCTTTGACCATCTCCTGTATCGTGTCTGTAGTCTCTGACCATCTCCTGTATCATGTCTGTAGAATGTCTGGGGGTCTTTCTAACAGACTCTCTAACAGAAGCCCTCTCTGTGTCCATCAGAGAGGCCCCCCCTCCAGGTCCCAAGTACTCTGCTTCTCTTCCTGTATTTTGTTTATTGTTAAGAGATCATGTAAGGATCCCAGGGTAATGAAGACTTCGTGGGGGAGCATTTCCGTGGTTGCCATAGAAACGTTAGTAAAGGGGAGGGGTTAGTAAAATGACCACGCCCATGTGGGGCGCCAGAAATCTTTCTGCACCCAGACGCCTGTGACCCTAGGATCGGCCCTGACTGTACCCCAGCCACTTCCAATACAAGCCTTCTAGAACTTGTGACCACTATAGATAACAAGAGGTTAAATAAAGGAATTACAATGAGAAAATATGAATTAATTATATTAACAATAGGAAATGTTCTCTTCTTTTCACCTAATCTTTTTGTCGTATCTTAACTTCCCAACAATTCTGCCAAAAAATGTAATTTGAATATTAATCAGAAATATAATGCATCAGAAGCTTTACTTAGAACAATAACTTCAGAAACAGTCATTTATCTGTCTGCCTGATGAACAGACAAAAAAAAAATACCTTTTTTTTTTTTTACTTTTTTTAACACTAAGGACTTAAAGAACATTTTTTGTTTGTTTTTTTACATTTCTACTTTATTTTTTGCATATCATTAAATTACCTGAGATACATTCACTAATAGCTATTGCAGCTTTTACGCAGATAACAAAACATGAAGAAAGAACAATTTAATACCACTTTAAAGCAATAAAAAGTGTTCAAAGTAATTTTATATTTTCTCAGACATGAGCCTATCTCTGGGGATGATAAAATGGGAAAGCAGATAACGTTACCGAAAACTGTGATTTTAAAAGCTTATTCAAATTCATTTTAATGTCACGAGATTGTGAACCAAAATGTACTTTATATATGGGAAGCTGAAGTTATATGCAAATCTCAGTGTCTGGCCCCACTTTTTTTTTTTCATATAAGCTTCCTGTTGTATAACTAGGTCCCCAGCACACAAAAGGGATTTAGCATCAGATATTTTTTTGATGAACAGGAAGAAAAACAGACATGTCTGAAGTCAAACCTTGGGGTCAACCAAGGCTCCCTCCATTGATACAGTGGGCTGAATGTACGAAGCCACATGGGGAAAAGACAGGGGACACACAGGGACAGGACATGTGTTGTTCTCAGGATCACTGGGTGAAAAAAAGGAAATAAAGCCAGAAAAAAATCAGTTACCACCTCATCTAATGTGGTTGTAAACCTCAGATATGAAATATAAACAAAGCATATCCCTCTATAGTGTGTACTTGTCTCAATCCAGAGCACTAATGGTTTGATTTACTAACACTGAGGAGTGCAAAATCTGGTGCAGCTGGACATGGTAGCCAATCAGCCGGTGGCATCCCATCCATTAGGGGCACCCTGGCACCGCCCCCTCTTTCCACACCACCTTTTTTTTTTCTTCCAAGCTTCCTGTTGTATAACGAGGTCCCCAGCACACAAAAGGGATTTAGCATCAGATATTTTTTTGATGAACAGGAAAAAAAACAGACATGTCTGAAACCTTGGGGTCAACCATGGCTCCCTCCATTGATACAGTGGGCTGAATGTACGAAGCCACATGGGGAAAAGACAAGGGACACACAGGGACAGGACATGTGTTATTCTCAGGATCACCGGGTGAAAGATATTCAGTTACCACCTCATTTAATGTGGTTGTAAACCTCAGATATGAAATATAAACAAAGCATATCCCTCTGTAGTGTGTACTTGTCTCAATCCAGAGCACTAATGGTTTGATTTACTAACACTGGGGAGTGCAAAATCTGGTGCAGCTGGACATGGTAGCCAATCAGCCGGTGGCGAACCATCCATTAGGGGCACCCTGGCACCGCCCCCTCTCTCCACGCCACCCCCTATTCATGCGTCTGGCCCCTTTTACAATGCCGGAAGCCTGAATTACAGCCGCAGGGTGTTTTTTTAATCACCTGATTAGAGCCATAGGCTTCAAAATAGGGTGGGCTCGGAGCAAAGAGCTTTGCGCCATGAGCCCACCCAGGTGTTATAATGTAACACTGATCCTCAATCTGGCCAATCAGAAGCAGGTCTGAGACCCATTTTCCTATTTGCCGAAAAGAAAAAAGTCTCAATTGACTGCCAAGGAGGAGGGAGGAAACGGAGGCCGCTGATGCCCGTGGAGAGCAGGGGAAGGGAGAGCCGCCACCACCACCACCGAGGAGCAAGGGAAGCCACCGGTGAAGCTCTGCATAGATGGAGTAAGTGCACCTGACCCGCCGGCTGACCGACCGACTGACCGACCGCCGGGGGAGTACTGTTTGCCCCTGTAAAAAAATTGCCACCGGCCGCAACTGCAATCAGCTTCTAAGTTCATCTTGTTCATTAATCTTTGATAAAAAAAATGGAAGCTGATTGGTTTCTAAGTGTATGTAGGCCACTACCGTCAGTGTATGTAGGTCAGGTAGGTCATGTGCTAGCCAAAAAAAAGCCTGCGTCACATACAAACCGCTGAAGCCCCTGGTCTTTTTGTCACCTAGCAACGCCCCTGGTGACCAGATTTTTAAAATGAAATCTGGGGACAAGTTTTTTTTTACTAGTAATGGCGGCAATCATCAACTCGCTGTCCATCGCCGCCGCCGCCTCCCGCCTCACAGCCTGTGATTTTTTATATTCTGCACTGACTGTCTTTCAAATTGCCCCAGCTCCAGTTCAAATCCAATCCGGGGACAAAACCGGGGACAGACTTGGTTCAGGGACAGTGTCCTCAATCTGGGGACTGTCCCCGGAGACCGGGGATGTCTGGTCACCCTATTTTATATCCTCTGCTAAAATCTGTATTTCCGTTTGTGAAAACTAACTAAACTTAACTAAAGCAGAGCAGCCTCTGGCTAATAGAAGTGTATGGACTTCAAGAGTTAAAACTCCACTCTCTCTTTGGTATGCGGAGAGGCACAGATAATCAGCAGGGTTGCTCTCTCCTATCACAATATGTTATTGATAAGATGCTGAATGTTGAATCAACAGCACTTGCCCCCCTAATTGTTCTGTCAACCTGTCTGCAGTGTCATCCAAATTCCTCATTATGATCTCTACAACAAGGGCCTCCAACCACACTGGGAGTCAACAGCAGATCATATCCCTCATTTACACCCAACACGTCTCCCACAGCCGACTAATTGCGGTAAAGCCAAGGCTCATTTGTCTTCCCAAATCGTTAAAATTCATCACTTTGCTCCCCAAGCTCTCTTTGCTGTCTACAGGCAGGCAGATCCTGTGACCAGGACAATCCCTACGTCGTGACCCTCGCACCTGAGCTCCCACTGTGCTCCCAGCCTCTGTCAGGCTAGAGGAACCTCGCAGACGGACTTGAGACTCATCAAAAGCATCCTGCTGCATCCCATTAAATATTGATAGAGAAATATGCAAATGTTTTATTGATCCTTTCAGGGAAAGGGCAACATAATGGGAGGCTGTTTGATTGATATGATGCTCGCAGCCTTACTGGCATATTTGTTATGATAGGGTGCTGCCAGAGTTTGAAGCAAAGAACATCTTTTTTTTCAATTTTCTTATTTTTCAAACATATAAGGTCAGCTCTTGTGTGTAGATTTGATTTTTTTCATGTACACAAAGTAATTGCTGCAATTTCCAGGTAATTGGGAATAGATAATCAGTAGTCGTGACTCTCTATTTTAAAATGTTACATACAGTAAAATCAGTTAGCTGGATTCACGTAGGGCGGCGTATGTTTGAGCCGGCGTAGCATATCGTATTTACGCTACGCCGCTGTAAGTCAGAGAGGAAAGTGCTGTATAAACAAAGCACTTGCCTCCTAAATTACGGCGGCGTAGCGTAGCGTAAATGGGCCGGCGTAAGCGCGCCTAATTTACATTTTGAAGAGGTGGGAGTGTTTGACGTGATTGACGTTTTTAACGAACGGCGCATGCGCATCCCAGTGTCCATTGCTCCAAAGTACGCCGCAAGGACTTATTGGTTTCGACGTGAACGTAAATTACGTCCAGCCCCATTCACGGACGGCTTACGCAAACGACGTAAAATTTCCAAAATTCGACGCGGGAACGACGTCCATACTTAACATTGGCTAGGCCAGCTTTTTGGTGGAATAACTTTACGCCTGAAAATGACTTACGTAAATGGCGTATCCTTACTGCGACGGGCAAGCGTGCGTTCCTGAATCGGCGTATCTCGCTGATTTACGCATTCTAGGCATAAATCAGCGTTCACGCCCCTAGCGGCCGGCGGAACTAGACAGCTAAGATACGACGGCGCAGGCCGTCGTATCTTAGCTACATTTAAGTGTATCTCAATTTGAGAATACACTTAAATGTACGATGGCGCAGATTCAGAGTTACAACGGCGTATCTACTGATACGCCGGCTTAACTCTTTCTGAATCTAGCTAAGTCTGTATATGCCGTAAAGCATTCTTGTTATACTCACCGTGGCACCTAAGTGGTTAATCCATTGTGTAAAAAGGCTGTTTGATCCTGTCTCCTCTGATCCCCCCTTCTTCCACAGCCCTCAATCCATCTCCTGATAAGACAGAGTCTTTGGAGTCCACTCTGCACATGCTCAGTTTGAAGTGTATTGCTAGAGAGTTTTTCTTTTTCTTGAGAAAGTGCATGTGATCAGCACAGAGCCAATCAGCACTGTCCAGACAAATAGGGGTCATGCAGCCTCATAGGACATTCAGAGGAGAATGAAAACTCCTCCTACAAGCTTTAACCAGACACGTATATAAGTCACAAGACTGCTATATACTGCTGATGAGAAAAGGTATTTAGCAGTTTATAATTACTAAAATAATTGAATTTCCATGTTCTGTGTGCAAGACCGGATATAGTGAATGCAGAGTCCTGGGTTTAGTAACATTTTAAAGTGGTTGTAAACCCTCCAGGTTTTTTACCTTAATGGATTTTATCCATAAGGCCCCTTTCAGACGGACGGATAGAATGGTGCTTTTAGCTGCGGATTTTCTATTTTTCTACTGCAGCTAAAAGCACACAATGTTTTCCTATGGCCCCATTCACACACAGCGTTTACGCACGATTACGTTACATGCGGTTTGGTGCGAATAGAAAAAATAGAATTGAATGCGTCCAGGTGCGATGTAGCGCAGCTATATGCACATAACCGCAGGTAATCGCAGTCTTTTTTGTCAACTGCGGATAGCAGCGTTTTAGAATTCAAGGGACCCAAACAAAAAAAAAGAAACAAATGGTTGCTATGGAAATGAATACCGCAGCTAAACGCAGCCGCAGTTAAACGCACGTAAACGCATGTAATCGCAATGTGCAAATGCAGCTAATCGCAGTGCCTGGAGCCTTGAATTTCACAAAACATTTCTAGTGCTTTTAACTGCGGCAAAACAGCCGTCCGTCTGAAAGGGGCCTTAAGGTGAAAAAACCCTGTCATGTACCAGCCCCCCAGAGCCCCCCTTATACTTACCCAAACCCTGTCTTTCTCCGGCCGGGAACTAGCACACCAGCTCTAGCTGGTGTCTTGTGTCCTAATTGGATAGATTGAAAGCAGTGCATCCATTGGCTTCCACTGCTGTCAATCAAATCCAATGACCCGGGGGCTGGGCCGAGTCCTGCTGCCTGTGTCAATAGACGCAGCAGCAGGTCACAGGAGTGCGCCCACACATGTGGCCCAAAGGAGAGAGGCTCTCCAACGGGTCACTCAAGAAGACGAAGAGCCAGGAGTGCGGCAGAGGGACCCCAGAAGAGGAGGATGGGGTCCATTCTATGCAAAACCAACTGCACAGAGAAGGTAAGTTGTTTTTTTCAAATTAATTTTTTTTTTTACCTTTAGATATCTTTTAAAGCATACCTAAACCCAAGAACAGAAATGTAATATATTGTTGCTTACCAGTCCTTAGATGTAGTGCTGCATTAGTTTTATATTTTAGGCATTTTCTCCCTTTATTTTCACCTGGCAGTAGCACTATTCTTGTCCTATGGTGACAATGCCCACTCACCATACTGTTTGATGGAATATGAAGAGATAGCATGTTCACTACAGAATGATGACTACAGAATGCCCCCCCCCTCTTCTTCAAGGTATTCTGTAGTCTACCAAGAGAACTTCCTCAATGTAACCAATACCAGTGCAGCAAATAACACAGGACTTTGTCAGCTCACAAGATTTTTGCCAGGATCAACAGGTGTTCACTGGCATATTTAACAGACCAAATGGGTGATAATTTGCCTACAGCAGCAAAGCAACGCCAAAACATCAGTGAGCCTCCACCAGGCGTGACTGTAGGGACTGTTTTATTTTCTTTAAAGACGTCTTTCTCTTAGTTTGGGCTTTACCAAAAAGCTGGAGTTTTGAGTGGAATGTGGCAGATTTGGCTTTTTGTTTCTCCATTTTTTTATGTCACACCCAAGGCTTTTTTCAGTGGGAACTTGGTGAAACTCGGTTCCACCACCTCTGACTCAGACCCATGGGCGCTGCTCACCACAATTATTTGTAAACACAGAGGTATGGGTATGTGTAACCCCCATAATCTCTGCACTCTGTATGCAGTGCCACCATCAGGGGGGGTAACAGGCATTACATGTGTAAGGAGCCCGAAGGCTCCCAGGGGTTCGGATGCCCCCCAATTCATGGCAGGAGAGGATAGAGAAAGAGATGATACTTTCACTTACTGTGTACTCTTACAGCATCCCCGTTCTCAGGTTGAGGCTGGAGAGATGGAGCACCCCCCCCCCCCCCGGTTCTCAGTTGTCAGGTGGCTCTCGGCAGCTTCCCCCCCCCGTTCTCAACTCAGAAGAGAGGATAGAAGAAGAGATGACACTTTCACTCACTTTGTGGTTCTCCTCTGTAGCACCCCCCCCCCGATTCTCTGCTACAGGGAGCGCATGCATAAAGATGTGTGAGGGGCCCCAACATTTCTGATAGCCGCCCTGGCCTGTATGTAATGCAATCCTGGTATTTAATGGCCCTTTAAGACCCTCCTACTCATGAAATTTGGCTGACCACACCCACTATTTGATGTGATTTGGAGGGTGTGTGTAGGGGAGGGGTTTTGGGGGGTCATGGTTGAGTTCCAGCACCTATTATTTGAGAAAAAAAAGCCCTGGTCACACCCATACAAATAAAAGGAAAAACAATGAGAACATTTGAAATTAATTTAAAATAAACAATTAACAATTAAAAAAATAAATAAAATGTAAGCAAAGTGGTGCAATATCTGACAAAAAAGCAGGGGTGCCAATATTTTTGGCCATGACTGCACATTAATTTACATCTTTTGTATATGTTTGGAGTTCAACTTTAAAGAGATTGTAGCTTTCATTCTGCTACATTTTAAAACATACTGACATATCTAACCAAAAAAAGGTGTAAAATGTAGTTTTGATAAATGTTATAACATATCACTTAGTCTTAAGAAAAGATTGTATACTAATCACTAACGCAGTGGCTCTGGGATTAGCCGGTGACAAATGAACCACAACACCGCTCCCCAGGACAGAAAGAAGTAATGAATTTGAAAATTAATTAGACAACTAATTGTTTACCCTAAAGGAAATATTGTGCCTAACAAAATAATTCCAAAGAGATCTTTCAGACAGGTTACATTATGTCTCTACAAATTAAAAATCACTGGGGTGTTGCTTTGATGTTTTGTCCCAGCCCGGCAGATATTTCTCTTGATCTTGTTTGTGTTAAAGAAATCACATGGCTCCGGATCTTCCAAGAAGAGATCATATAAAGACAGAAGGGTGGGATTTTATTATTTTTTAAAACTTGATTTTAAACCATTCAAAAAAAAAAAAAATGTTATGGGGTTTTTCATTAGGGATGAGTGAACGTGACAGATTTTATCTTGAAAGATTTCAGCATTTTGGCAATATACATTGGTGTCAAGGAAAGAGGCAATATATTTTTTTTATTTTGTAGTGGTTTGAAAGGGGTTAATGGGCTTTAAAATGCTCTTGATGATTACAGAGGTTCCTTTCAACCATAAACTATCTTGGACCTCTTGTTTTGTCAAAAAATGGGCCCTCGATAGCCTAAAAAAATATAAAAAAAAAGTAAAATAAAAAAAATATATAAAACAACAGTAAACAAATACTAAAAGGGGGGAAAAACGTGAATACAAAAAACACTGAATAAAGTAAAAAAAATACCCAAAGTACACACTTTGTACACACTATCAAAAGCCCTAAAAAAAAAAAGAAGTTTGTTTTTATTAATAAGCCAATTTCGTCTAAGAATTTGAATGAGCAAAATAAATTTTTGTTTTGGTAGACAGCAAATTTGATAATTTTGCAACAAAATTAATTTTACACTAATCAGCTTGCTGGTTATTAGTTATCATCACTGCAATTGCAATATCAATAAAGACATCACAAATAACGTCATTATTTCATTCATATAACATTCAATATTTCATAGGATATTTCCCACATACAGTATATGAGCATTTTAAGTAGGGGGTTCTATGTCTTTGACATTTTGACCACTTCAGTTTCTCATTGGTTCACAGAATTGTTAGGCATATGGAATCCTTGTTCCTTAACAGTAAAGACACCCATACACAAAGTCAGTTTATGTAATCCAAATGGTGGGAGCATCAATCCACCACCACATGGTTCTATACAGAACGCCTTTACAATTCTTCATACAAGCATTCTCCATTAGAGTGCAGGAGGGAGGCAGAGTCTTGGGACATGCCATTCAATCTCTAATAGTTAACCTGAGCTGGGTGATGTTGTCCTTAATAGTCTGAATGCATACCTCCCAACCATCCCAAATTCACTGGGACTGCCCTGGGCCTCGATGAAAGTCCCGGTGTTCCAGCCAATCAAGGCTGAGTCCAGGTGTGGAGCGCAATGCCGAAACACGTTCTGGCACTTGGTTCCAGTGACTTGTCTGGTGGAGGCATGCTGGCTGCCTCTGCCCCACAGCTTGTGTGGGGTGTGTGTGATACCACACAGCTGCAATCCAGTCTCAGTATTGCAGCTGACATCTCTCCACTGGCTACCTGTCATTACTGTGACAGGCAGCTGGCCTGGAGATATCAAGGCAGTACAGAAACTGGATCGTTGTATGTGGTATCACATACTCGGTGTATCCCCTGTGGCTGCTCCCGCTCCCTTCTCCTTCCTTATCCTCCCCCTGATCTCTCAGGTACCTTCTCTTTGATGTCTCCCTTTGTCAGCTGCATTTGGCCGCAGTGCTGCCCCCCAGCCACAGCGCTGTACCCTAGCCATTGTCACTGCTCCTTTCCCTGAGTGACAGCGGGGAGCTGTCAGCAAGCCAAGTTCCTGGGAGTTGATCGGGAGCGCAGGCGGCCACGCCCCCATGCCCCACTTCCAGAGCAAAGGATGGGAAGTGAGCACAGTGTGTGCTTCCTGTGTGGGGAGCTATAGAGAGCTGGGGCCCTGGTGAGACACCATGGATGCATGTTAATTGCCATGCTGCCCCTGCAAATACATTTGACTAAGCAAATACATTTGTGAAATGTATCAACCCTGCTCCCCTTTGTGCTGTCATGATGTTGTAACCTTGATGGTTTTTCATGTTGGGAGTTTTTATACCAATGAAGCAATTTTCCTGCCCCTAGATAGGACTTGCTCATGGTAAGCAACCTGCTGATCTATTCTCTGGGTCTGACAGGTTATATAAGTGACAGCACCCAGGTGTGACCAGGGACAGGAGCACTTTCAGCAGGGACAGGATGGGAGAAGGGGGAATGGGTGCATGCCACCTGCACCCAGGGGAGTCCCTTCCTCTGATCCACCTTACTGGGTCACTAAATCCCTTTCCAGGAACTGATTATTTTAATTTGCTGTGCACAGGCTTGTAACGCTATAGGGTCTTACATAACTACCCCCTGCTTGCGCTTTGCAGTCCAGGGGAGGCTGAAAGGAGGGTTCCCTGCTGTGCTAGCGGGTCATGGAAGTGCTTGCGGGTTGGGCCAAGCATGGAGGACATCATTCACTGGATCGGGAGGACTGGGTCTTCTCCTCCACCCAGCTCAACCTCTGCTGCTTCTTACCTTCCAGCACCGCCTGTAGTAGCTCCACTCTGTGCCACCTCTGGAATCACCTCCTATCCTACAACCGGAGCCAGAACACCCGGGATGGAGGCAGACAGCAAGAACCGGTATTAAATTGTTTAGTTTTACTTATTTTAAAAAATGTGTGCCCCACCGGAACATATATGCCCCCCAGCACAATTCTGCGCCCCTCCCAAAGCGCGCCCCCCCCATATGTATCTGACTGCCCAGCACAGGTCCACTCCCTTTACAAAATTCCCCTCATCACTTATCTGATCCTCTCCTCTGCCCCACCTTCTATCACAAGTCCTCACCCCTTCCCCCCCAGTATATATTTGTCCCCCACTCTACCTCACATTCTAGCACAAGTCCTCTATCTCCCAAATAAACCCTTCCAGCACATACCTGAAACACAGGTTTTGTTTGCCTATGACCTTAAGCCCCTCCTGCTGTAAAGTTTGTGCAGGTTTCTACCCCCCTCAAGTGTCCCTCATTCTCAAGTTTTAAAGTTAGGAGGTATGTGAATGCAACACTCCTGGTCATGAACTACCTCCAAAATGTCTACCGAATATATTTTCCTGTCTGCAATTGCAATTTAGGAATGGGTAGATTACAGGGTCATTGTTTGAGATTACGGAACTTTTCAGGAGAATCTGCTTCCCCATTAAATGCCAATCTTCAGAAGACACAAACTGGGTGGATTTATTGCGTCTACTAATAAAGCAGTGCCTGATACCACAGCCTCTTTCTGTTGTTCCATGGTCCTAGCTGACCCCTTTGCACCGTTCCAGTTCTATGCTATCTCCTCTTTTTCAGCTGCTGTGTGTCTGTGTGTTTATACAGTATACTATATATACCAACAGTACAAATAAATGCCTACTGCCCCCACCTATAACTGGCTTTTGCAGCGAGGAGCACATGGAAGGGTGACTCATGTCAAATGAAACCAAAGAAAATTCCCAGCTCAACTTACCAACCACCCTGCAACCTACCAAATTATCCTGTCTAAGGTTTCATGTACATGACAGCTCCTAAACTTGAGTTTGGGAGCTTTTGGCATTTTCTGTACCAAAGCTTCTATAACTCCATAAAAGCCTGTGTCCATGTACACATAGGCTTTTAGCAGTGTTTAGGAGCTGCTAAGGTTAGGGGAGGTTCAACATCCCTCTCCTGGATGCAGAAGAATTCTGTATATTATAATACAAGGGGGTTACAGCACAGTGAATATAAATTATTACTCCACAACAATATTATACAATACAATAAGACTCAGCCTCAAGGGTGGGGTTTGTTGTGCCACATTTAGCTTCATATATTTGGAATTGGTGACAGATCTACTGTACATTCACTTGGAAGATCAAAAAAAATGTTGTATTTTCAGTGACACGTATTTTTAAAACCATTAGTGTACTATTTTCTTCAAAGTCATTTCTCATATAGCCTCTACCATTGCCAACTGTTGGGGTAAAATATCTCAGACAGGCATGGAGGTCCATCGTTTTCATCTTTACAGCACTGTCTGGAAGACTTTAATGTTGAGAGGAGAAATAAGATATGATTTACTCTGCTGATATAGAAGCAGTGTCTGCATATGTAATGCTCCAATATGGCAGCTTCCCTGTACACCTCGGGGACTTTTTATAAGGCAGCAGTAATGCCTAACTGGATTTAAAAAAAAATATCCTCCAGCACATTTATAAAGCACAGTTGCGTGCTTTACAAATGTGCTTTGAGCTTCGCTTACTTCAGGACTAGGGAACCTCGTTTACCATGAAATAAAGGATTCTGGAGCTTCCAGATCTGGATGACTGAGAAGGTTCTCTTTAGGTATGGCTCACAGTACCCATCTAAATAAAATCATTGTAATTTCTCTTGTTTCTTGAGCGGAGTCTTTGGATTGCCCACTGTAATTATTTTCTTGAGCAGCCCAGGCACGAAAAATGATTCTCCAATGGTGTAAAAAGATATTTGGATGCACGTATGGAAACCCAGGCTTCAATGATCCTGCAGTGAATTTCCCAACAGACTCAGCTTGACAAGCAGATGTCACTCAATCAGGAATCGTTTCTATCTTCCCGAGAGGACAGATGGCCCAAGACTACTTAGTCATTCCTTTCTTGGCTGCTTTCTTGCCAGTGCAAAGCTGTAACAAGAATGCAAAGGGGTTCCTTTGGTCTTTGTGGTAAATAATAAGGAGAATCTGCATGTCTGTTTATTAATATTCACAACAAATTGCATCATTTCAGCCATACATATTTCGGTTTGGACCGAGGCTGGAGAGAAAGGCCTCGTACACACGACCGTTTTCCTCGACAAAATCAAAGATCCATAAAGACATGGATGAGCGAGTTTGGGGTGGAGAAACTTGACTGGCTTGCAAAGAGATCTGACCACAACCCGATAGAACTCCTTTGCGATTAACTAGAGCAGAGACTGCGAGCCAGGCCTTTTCACCCGACATCAGTGCCTGACCTTACAAATGCGCTTTTGGAAGAAGGGTCAAACATTCCCATAGACACGCTTCTAAACCTTGTGGACGGCCTTTCCAGAAGAGTTGAAGCTGTTATAGCTGCAAAGGGTGTGCCAACTCAATATTGAACCCTACGGATTAGACTGGGATGCCATTAAAGTTCAGGCAGGTGTCCCAATACTTTTTATAATATAGTGTATATCTAAAGCCAAAACTTTTTTTTCTCATTTTGGAAAGACAAAGGGATAGTTAAAACCCACAGAAAAAAATATACATTTTTGTTTGCTATCTGTATCCCACTGGGGAGATTTATTTAAATTTCCTGTCCTCAAAGGCATGGGTTGAATTTCTCATTAATTCCAGATTTTGAGCTCTGTAAAAAAAAAAATGATTTTTTCAAACAAAGCAAATATGGTTAGCCTGAAAAAAGTGGGAAAAAAAGAATATATATTAATAACTAATATAGATTCCCTTTAACCTCCGTGGCGGTATGATTCTTTCAGATTTTAGGTGCTGAAAGCGGTACCATTATTTTGCATGGAAATTTGGCGTTTTAGATTGCAGGCCTGTAATTCTTAGGAATAACTCACCTAAATCTAGTAGAGTCTAGTAGACATCCTTTGAAACACAAAATCATAAATTATAATATAATAAATAATAACTAATAATAATTTAATAATAACAATACTTTTTATTCAATACATTTTAGTAAATAATATATTCAAAAACTCAGATTTTTTGGGGGGTCAAACAAGGGTGCAATATTATTAGTCAGTAAACGTCTCGGGTATGGAAAATTTTAAAACAAGGTACAGCACAAAATCCAACGTCACAGTCGGGACACTAGAAACGTGTTTCTTTTCGGATTTTTCTTCCGGTGTCGTCACACTTGGAGCAGCAAACCACACACATTCTTGTGGGTGCTTCTTTTTTTTCAGTGGGTGGAATGTGGTCCATAAAGTGACGACCAGTCAGTCGTTCCGGGTTCACAACACCAACAGCCCGATGTCCAGATCGGTTTACAGCCCTTGGCATCTGGTGCTTTAGAAAGATGAGTTCTGCAACCTTCCACACAAAACCGCATGGCCCATAGGCCTGACACTTTTTTTTTTCATCAGAATGAAGGCATTCCAGAGGCACTGTTCCAGAAGATGCTGGAAATTTTTTTATAGTATTTTTTTTGTTGCTTCCTCATGGCTGGATAAAAGGTCATGGCCTGGTCAGCTCTGTCCAAACCTCCCATGGTGTGGTTGTAGTCCAACACAACCTGTGGCTTCATCACATCCTTTCCACCTTTGGTGTGTACCATTACAGTCAAGGTGTTATGAATGGTACTCATAAGGCACACATTGGCCTTAATTTACCGCATGCAATAATTTATGCATATAAGTAGCCTGGTACCCTTATCACATGCAGTAAAGCTTTGTGAATTGACCTGTATGCATTTTAAATTACATTGAGTAGACCAGGGGTGTTCAACCCTTTGAGAATAGAGGGCCACTTAACTGATTTGGTAATCGGTCAAGGGCCACATTGAAATTAAACGGTTCAAAATGTCAAATATTTTATATTGAATAGCACAAAAAAAATCCCCCCCCCCCCCCCGCAAGCCACTGATATCCGGCACGAGGGAGAGGAGAAGAAGCCAAATTTCAGCAATTACAGGAGGACAATGGAGAGGATCAGTTCCTGTATATGCCCCCCCTCCCCTCCTGTTCAAGTATAAAGCAGGAAGGCCGCACGGGCCCGCTACACCAGTGGATAGGGGTGTGTGGTAAAAACAACCCACCCCACAAACCGCTAATTTAAATGAGCCCCTACTGTCCTGAGCCCCCTATAAGGCTGCTTTCACATCAGCGACTTTCCTGTAGCCTTGACATAGACTTCTAGTATATCTTGCAGGTGTGGTGAACTTTTTGAAAGCGCACCAAAACTCCTGCATTCAATTTGAGGTTGAGGGCCACATCCGAGGGCTCCAAGGGCCACAGGTTGAGCAACCCTGGAGTAGACAGTAGTTTGAATTTGTAGAATTAATAAAGCTATTTGTCCTTTTTTATTCAAGTTTCTCTCTAAAATAACCTTTCCAGGCCCTGTTTAGAGGCAAGTGGCTTTTCACACTTAAAAGGCGCAGAAATATTCTCTCGGCTTGCCATAAATTCTGTTAAACACCATAACTCTATTTCAGTTATTAATAAGTTGCAACTATTTCCCCTGTGACCTTAAGATATGCTCAGACACAAGGAAGTAAGATATTCTGATTAAGTGAGTGTTGAGCAGGACAGGCACACTTGCTGTTGAGATAATGCTGTCAAGACCTATCCTTGGAAAGAAAGATAGCAATCAGATCTTTGCTATGCCCGCGGTCTGCATTGTACTCTCCTTGCTAGATGATGATATTAAGTCAGGACGAAGAGGTCAAATCATACAGGTGCTTCTAGCCATTCCAGCACTAATCAACTGCTAGATTGGGTGCAAGATGTAACTTTCATGCCTGCTCAAGTTGATTATTTGGAGACTAGAGAAGATGTGCAGTCAACCAAAAGACTGATTTACATCGGTGTTTGCACAGGAAGGTAGAATTGAATCGTGTCCTTCAGCTCATCATTCAGTGATGAATTCCAGATTTCCGGGATATCTATTCTGTCAAGATAATAATAATAATATAATTTATTGGTGTTATCTGTAAACTACATCTGTGTTCAAGGCATGTCCTCACAACATGCTGCTTTTTACAGTCTGAACCCAGTCTAGGAGATGTCATGTCAAACCTTAGACAGCCCCAACCCGGATTCTTAATATTTTGCGCATTAACCTCCCTGGCGGTATGATTATGTCAGATTTTTGTCTCAAAGCGGTACATTGTTTTGCATAGGAATTTGGCGTTTTATATTGTAATCCTGTAATTCTTAGGAATAACTTACTTAACCATTTAAGGACCGCCTCCTGCACATATACATCGGCAGAATGGCATGGCTGGGCACATGTACGTACAGGTACGTCCTGTACTAGTACCCAGCCGTGGGTCCGAAGCTCCGTGACCGGGACCCCGGAGCTGAAGAATGGGAAGAGCTGTGTGTAAACACAGCTTCCCCGTTCTTTACTGTGGCGGCAGCATTGATCGTGTCATCTCTTTTATAGGGGGACACAATCGATGACGTCACACCTACAGCCACACCCCCCTACAGTTGTAAACACACTTAAGGTCACACATAAACCCATCAGCGCCCCATAGTGGTTAACTCCCAAACTGCCAAACTGCAAATTGTCATTTTCACAATAAACAATGCATTTTAAATGCATTTTTTGCTGTGAAAATGACAATGGTCGCAAAAATTTGTCAAAATTGTCCGAAGTGTCCGCCATAATGTCGCCGTCACGAAAAAAATCGCTGATAGCCGCCATTAGTAGTAAAAAAAATTTTTTTTATAAAAATGCAATAAAACTATCCCCTATTTTGTAAACGCTATAAATTTTGCGCAAACCAACCGATAAACGCTTATTGCGATTTTTTTTACCAAAAATAGGTAAAAGAATACGTATCGGCCTAAACTGAGGAAAACATTTTTTTTTATATCTTTTTGGGGGATATTTATTATAGCAAAAAGTAAAAAATATTGCATTTTTTCAAAATTGTCGCTCTATTTTTGTTTATAGCGCAAAAAATAAAAACCGCAGAGGTAATCAAATCCCACCAAAAGAAAGCTCTATTTGTAGGAAAAAAAGGACGCCAATTTTGTTTGGGAGCCACGTCGCACGACCACGCAATTGTCATTTAAAGCGGCGCAGTGCCGAATCGCAAAAAGGGGCAAGGTCCTTTAGCTGCATTTTGGTCCGGGTCTTAAGTGGTTAAATCTGTGCAAACAAGAGTCTAATAGACATCCTGGGTGATAAAGGTGAGCCTTGCAGCAAAAAAAATCCAAATCCACATTAAGACAATAAACCACCCAACTATAAGAACAGAATAGCAGCAAAAGCATATTACTAATTTGTATAAATTATTGCATGTGATAAATTAAGTCCAATTTACAAAAAAATAATTATGTAGCATTTACACCCCCCCCCCCCAAAAAAAATAATGTGCCAGTAAATATTGCATAAAAAGCTCTTAAAGCGGTGGTTCACCCTAAAATCCACTTTCTGTCACTAGATCCAGCATACTGCTGACATCTGCAGTATGCTGGATTTTTTTTTCTTTTTTTTGTACTTATCGTTTTATCCGTATGTCTGCTCCGGCTCGAGCGGGGAATCCGTCGGGGAATGGGCGTTCCTAAGTAAAGCGCAGTTGATTGACGGGCTTGGATAGCACGTCACACCTTCCGGAAATAGCCGACGTGACTCTCGGCTGCTTACGGCGCTATACGGCGCCTGCGCCTGCCGCGTAGAGCTGACTGCGCAGGCGCTGTAAATTGCCGAGAGTCACGTCGGCTATTTCCGGAAGGTGTGACGCGCTATCCAAGCCCGTCAATCAACTGCGCTTTACTTAGGAATGCCTATACCCGGAAGGATACGCCGCTCGGAGCCGGAGCAGACATACGGATAAAACGATAAGTACAAAAAAAAATAAAAAAATACAGCATACTGCAGATGTCAGCAGTATGCTGGATCTAGTGACAGAAAGTGGATTTTAGGGTGAACCACCGCTTTAAGTCCAATTCACAGATGGACCAGAGAGTAAAAAATAATGCGATAATTACCAACAGGGTTTAGCTGTCAGTGTGAGGAATCCCAATAACCGGAATTTGATTGGACACAACTGATCACACGGGTAAAGAGCCTCGTCATCAGCTCATTACTAAAATCGTGATGCGCCATGTCTCAGGGACCTAAGACACCTAATTTTACTTTTTTGCAGGTTAAAAATGTGTTCTTTCGTTTTAGAGGTGGTACCAAAAGTAATTGGACAATTGAATCAAAAGTTTTTTCATGGTGTGGGCTACTCCTTCGTTATTTCTTCATCAATTTAGCAGGTACAAGGTCTGGAGTTGATTCTAAGTGTGGTATTTGCATTTGGAATTTATTGCCTACATAATGCGTTCAAATGAGCTGTCCATGCAAGTGAAACAGGCCATTGTAAGGCTTCAAAAAAAAATGAAACAAATCCATCACAGAGATAGCAGCAACGTTAGGAGTTGCCAAACAGTTTTGTACATTCTGAGGAAAGAAGAACTGGTGGACTCAGCAACAGAAAAAGGCTTGTACGTCCACGGAAGATCCTCTCTATGGTAAGGAAAAACACATTCACAACATCCAGACAAGTGAAGGACACTCTCCAGGAGGTAGGTGTAAACTCTGTAATCAAGAGAATGCCTCATGAGAGCAAATACAGAGGGTTCACCACAAGGTGAATAGAAGAGCCAAATTAGACTTTGCCAAGAAACGTCTAAAAATACCAGACCAGTTTTGGAAAAACATTCTTTGAACGGATGAAACTAAGATTAATCTGTACCAGAATGACGAGAAGAAGAAGTGTGGAGAAAGTTTGGAACAGCTCATTATTCAAAGCACAAAACGTCATCTGTAAAACATGGAGGCAGTGTGATGGCATTGGGAGTGCATGGCTTCCGTGGCACTGGGTCATTGGTGTTTATTGATAATGTGACAGAAGACAAAAGCAGCTGGATGAATTCTGCAGTGTTTAGAGAGATACTGTCAACCCAGATTCAGCCAAATGCAGCAAAGTTGATTGGACGGCGCTTCACAGTACAGATGGACAATGATCCAAAACACACTGCAAAAGCAACCTGGTAGCTTTTGAAGGAAAAGAAGTGGAATATTCTGCAATGGCCGAGTCAACCACCTTATCTCAACCCAATTGAGCATGCATTTCACTGAAGGCAAAACTAAAGGCAGAAAGACCCACAAAGAACAGCTGAAGACAGCTGCAGTTAGAGCCTGGAAAAGCATCAGAAAGGAGGAAACCCGGTCTTTAGTATCCTTGTCCTTGGGTTCCAGACTTCAGGCAGTCATTGCTAGTAAAGGATTCTCAACAAAATATTAAAAATTAACATTTTATTTATGATTATATTAATTTATCCAATTACATTTGAGCCCCTGAAATGGGGGTCTCTGTATAAAAATGGTTGCAGTTTCTAAAATGTGTACTTGATATTTATGTTCAACCTCTTAAATTAAAGCTGAAAGTTTGCACTTCAAATTCATTTGGATTATTTCATTAAAAAAAAAAATTCTGGTGGCACACAGAGCCAAAAGTATAACAATTGTGCCTGTGTCCAAATATACATGGACCTAACTGTATTTACAACATTTTCACACAGAAACTAAGAAAAACATATTATTTTTCAAAATTTTCTGTAATTTTTTTTTTTTTTTGCAACAAAAAAAACCCAGGGATCATTAAATATCACCAAAATAATGTTCTATTTGTTGGGAAAAAAATGCTAAAAAATTAATTTGGGTACAGTGCTGCATGACCGCGCAATTGCCATTCAAAGTGCGACAGTGCTGAATGCTGAAAATTTGCTGGTCAGGAAGAGGGTAAACGTGCCCCGTAGGCAAGTGGTTAATCCTGTGCATCCTGCAAGCATGGTATTTAAAGAATGCCCCCATAGACTTCAATGGGATTTACCATTGTGCAAGGTGACTTGTACTGTCTCTGCCCCTTTCTGTAGTTTTCTGCAGGCAGCCTGTAGTGGGTGGAGTCTAATGGGTGCCTCCTACAGCTCTGCTCTCTGCAGAGGCTTTGCACGGTAGGGTGATCATCACTACTTTTAACAGCTAATATCTGGGTTTGAAAAGGATTTATATAATTTGTGGCTATTGAGTATATATTTAAATTTAATTATTTGTGCCTGGAGTTCTGCTTTAAATAGAACTCTAAGGCCTCGTACACACGACCGAGTTTCTCGCCAAAATGAGAGCATGTTCTCTATTTCCTTGATGGGAATGGAGAAAATTGGCTTGTCGAGTTTCTCGACAGCTTCACAAGGAACTCGACAAGGAAAACGATGTGTTTCGCCCGCCGAGTTTCTCGGTCGTGTGTACGAGGCTTAACAGAAAATATTTCGTGACAGATATTGCTTTAACACATTTTAACACGTTTTAAAGCTTTCTTGGTTCCAGAATTCCATTCTAAATTCTGTGGATTTGTGACAGACACATTATCCACCATGTGACCTCATCTGTTCCCTATAGCAACGGGGGAATAATGCAGGAAGGCTCATTAGGCTGCTAAACAGTAGAGTAGTCTAATTGATGATTTACATTTTCTGGGCATCACCTAGCTATATATAAAAAAAAGTCTACTTTTGTGTGGATGATAATTGAGGGAAAGAAGGAGAGCGCTCTATTATCCTCCTGACTTCCAGTGTCATCCTGCCGGTTACCAGATCAGGCAGAGAAAGAGACCCTTGTAATTGGTCTGCAACCTATTCATAGCACTTCAATTTGAACTATCTGCTTTTAGAGCAATTCACAAAGAAAGATATTCATGGGGGATTTGAGGCCTGTGTGCCTTCCTACCAGCCTGACAGATGATCTACTTATTGGGCGATTCCGATGATAGTCCTCTACACCAAAAAAAATGATTTGTGTTTCTGGAACATACAAACAGAGCAGAGACAGACAAAAGAATAGACGAATAATAAAATAGGTAGATAGATAGATCAGATCAATTAGATAGAATAGCGAGATAGGATAGATAGATAGATAGATAGATAGATAGATAGATAGATAGATAGATAGATAGATAGATAGATAGATAGATAGATAGATAGATAGATAGACATTGGGGTGATTTACTAAAGGCAAACAGACTGTTAACTTTGCACTTTGCAAGGGAATTTTCCCCCGGAGTTTAGTGGATGGAGTAAAGATAATTAAAGAAATAAACATAAGATAGTAGATAGATAGATGGATAGATAGATAGATAGATAGATAGATAGATAGATAGATAGATAGATAGAGATACACACTGGGGTGATTTACTAAAGGCAATTAGACTTTTAACTTTGCAAGAGATGTTGCACTTTGGAATGGAATTTTCCCCAGAGCTTAGTGAATGAGGTAAAGCTCTCTAGATAGAAAGATTAGAATAGATAGATAGATAGATAGATAGATAGATAGATAGATAGATAGATAGATAGATAGATAGATAGATAGACATTGGGGTGATTTACTAAAGGCAAATAGACTGTTAACTTTGCACTTTGCAAGGGAATTTTCCCCGGAGTTTAGTGGATGAAGTAAATATAATTAAAGAGATAAACAGATAGATTAGATAGATAGATAGATAGATAGATAGATAGATAGATAGAGATACACACTGGGGTGATGCAATTAGACTTTAAACTTTGCAAGAGATGTTGCACTTTGGAATGGAATTTTCCCCAGAGCTTAGTGGATGAGGTGAAGCTCTCTAGATAGAAAGATCAGATAGATAGATAGATAGATAGATAGATAGATAGATAGATAGACAGATAGATAGATAGATAGATATTGGGGTGATTTACTAAAGGCAAATAGACTGTTAACTTTGCACTTTGCAAGGGAATTTCCCCCAGAGTTTAGTGGATGAAGTAAAGATAATTAAAGAGATAAACAGATAGATAGATAGATAGATAGATAGATAGATAGATAGATAGATAGATACAGTGGGGATCGAAAGTTTGGGCACCCCAGGTAAAATTTTGTATTAATGTGCATAACGAAGCCAAGGAAAGATGGAAAAATCTAGAAAAAGGCATCAAATTACAGATTAGACATTCTTATAATATGTCAAAAAAAGTTAGATTTTATTTCCATCATTTACACTTTCAAAATTACAGAAAACAAAAAAATGGCGCCTGCAAAAGTTTGGGCACCCTGCAGAGGTAATATCTTGTACTGCCCCCTTTGGCAAGTATCACAGCTTGTTAGCGCTTTTTTGTAGCCTGCTCAGTCTTTCAATTCTTGTTTGAGGTATCTTTGCCCATTCTTCCTTACAAACGTCTTCCAGTTCTTTGAGATTTCTGGGCTGTCTGTCACACACTGCTCTTTTAAGGTCTATCCATAGATTTTCAATTATGTTGAGGTCAGGAGATTGTGAAGGCCATGGCAAAATCTTCAGTTTACGCCTATTGATGTAATCCCCCATGGATTTTGAGGTGTGTTTAGGATCATTATCCATTTGTAGAAGCCATTCTCTCTTTAACTTCAGCTTTTTTACAAATGGCATCAAGTTACCATCCAAAATTTGCTGAAATTTTATTGAATCCATTTTTCCTTCTACTCGTGAAATGTTTCCTGTGCCACTGGCTGCAATACAACCCCAAAGCATGATTGATCCAAACCCATGCTTAACAGTTGGACAGAGGTTCTTTTCATTAAATTCTGTGCCCTTTCTTCTCCAAACGTACCTTTGCTCATTCCGGCCAAAAAGTTCTATTTTAACCTCATCGGTCCACAGAACTTGTTTCCAAAATGCATCAGGCTTGTCTATATGTTCATTTGCAAAGTTCAAATGCTGATTTTTGTGGTGAGGATGTAGAAGAGGTTTTCTTCTGATCACACTTCCATGAAGACCATATTTGTACAAGTATCTCTTTATAGTGGAATAGTGTACCACAACTCCAGTGTCTGCCAGATCTTTCTGGAGGGATCGTACAGTCAAACGTGGGTTTTGAATTGCTTTTCTCACAATCCTGCGAGCTGTTCTGTCTGATATTTTTCTTGGTCTTCCAGATCTTACTTTAACTTCCACTGTTCTTGATGACTTCCATTTCTTAATTATATTCCGAACAGAGGATATTGACTTCTGAAAACACTTTACTATCTTCTTATAACCTTCTCCAGCTTTGTGAGCGTCAACTATTTTCAGTTTAAATTTTCTAGACAACTGCTTAGAAGAACCCATGTTGCTGATTGTTGGGGCAAGGTCAGATGAGTCTGGGCATTTAAAACCTTTGAGATTGACATGAATGAATGAATGAATGAATGACTTGTATAGCGCAACTCATGCGAACTGAATCGCCTCTGGGCGCTTTTTCCAGCCAGAGTCTGATTGGCTGGTGCGGTCATTTTACCCCGTAGGATCATGACACGCTAAGGACACACAGTCATACACACAGATATACATATATATACTGGGCCAATTTGGACAGGATCCAATTTACCTGCCAGCATGTCTTTGGAGTGTGGGAGGAAACCGGAGTACCCGGAGGAAACCCACGCAGGCACAGGGAGAACATGCAAACTCCAGGCAGATGGTGTCGTGGTCGGGATTCGAACCAGCGACCCTTTTGCTGCTAGGCGAAAGTGCTACTCACTGCACCACTGTGCTGCCCTTCCTGGTCTTCCCAGACGATGATTGAGAACAATCCATGACACTGGCAGGTCTCAGCTTTGCAAAGGGGGCCGTGCATGCTATAAATTCTGCAGGGTGCCCAAACTTTTGCAGACGCCATTTTTTTTTTTTGTAATTTTGAAAGTGTAAATGATGGAAATAAAATCAAACTTTTTTTGACATATTATAAGAATGTCTAATCTGTAATTTGATGCCTTTTGGAGATTTTTCCATCTTTCCTTGACTTCGTTATGCACATTAATACAAATTTTTACCTGGGGTGCCCAAACTTTCGATCCTCACTGTAGATAGATTAGATAGATAGATAGATAGATAGATAGATAGATAGATAGATAGATAGATAGATAGACATAGGGTTTATTTACTGAGGGCAAATAGACTGCTCACTTTGCAAGGAAATTTGCACTTTGCAAGTTAAAATTTCCCCAGCTTAGTAAAGGGTGTAAAACTCTGTTGGGGCAGATCCACAGAGAGAGTACTCCGGCGTATCTACAGATATGCCGGCGTACTTTCAAATTTCCTGTGTTGTATCTTTAGTTTGAATCCTCAAACCAAGATACGACGGCATCTGGGTTTGATCCGACAGGCGTACGGCTTCGTACGCCTTCGGATCGTAGATGCAATACTTCGGC
This sequence comes from Rana temporaria, assembly GCF_905171775.1. Classification (NCBI taxonomy): domain Eukaryota; kingdom Metazoa; phylum Chordata; class Amphibia; order Anura; family Ranidae; genus Rana; species Rana temporaria. The sequence goes on from NC_053501.1 coordinate 27,332,745, forward strand.
GTCCGCTGGGTGGAGTTTGCGTCGTTTTCCATGTCGGGTATGCAAATTAGCTATTTCCGACGATCCGCGAACGTACGCGCGGCCGTCGCATTCTCTTACGTCGTCTCTAGTCGGCCTTTTCCGGTGTATAATTAAAGCTGCTTTTTTGCGGCGTATAGTTAGATTTGCCATGTTAAGTATGGCCGTCGTTCCCGCGTCGAAATTTGAATTTTTAATTTTTTTTTGCGTAAGTCGTCCGGGAATCGGGATGGACGTATGTCACGTCTAAGTTTAAAAAATGACGTTGTTGCGACGTCATTTCGCGCAATGCACGGCGGGAAATTTAGGGACGGCACATGCGCAGTTCATTCGGCGCGGGGACGCGCTTCATTTAAATGAAACACGCCCCCTATTTGCCAATTTGAATTAGGCGCCCTTACGCCGCGAGAGATAGACTACGCCGCCGTAACTTACGGCGCAAATTCTTTGAGGATTCAAAGTTTAAAAATGTAAGTTACAGCGGCGTAGCGTATCTCCCATACCCTGCGCCCGTGCAGATCTCTGTGGATCTGCCCCTGTTGACTTCATAGATAGATTGATAGACAGAATAATATTCTGTTGACTTGGCAATATAATTTTGCATTAGCCTAGTAAATGTGGTGAGAATTCACTTTGCGAAGACTACCCAATCATGTATAAAGAAAAAATATATATTTTCCTTTCACGTGATTGGAAGTCAACCCCACTCACTAAGCTAAATTCTCTGACAAAGTGAACCGCCTATTTACTACTTTTAGCTAATAAACCTCTAAGGCCCTGTACACACGATCAGTCCAAACTGATGAAAACGGACTGAAGGTCCGTTTCATCGGTTACAGATGAAGCTGACTGATGTGCCTACACACCATCAGTTCAAAAACCGATCGAGTGCAACGCGGTGACGTAAAACACAACGACGTGCAGAGAAAAATGAAGTTCAATGCTTCCAAGCATGCGTCGACTTGATCCTGAGCATGCGCGGGTTTGGAACCGATGCTTTTGCGTACTAACCATCGGTTTTGACCGATCGGTTAGGCGTCCATCGGTCAAATTTTAAAGCAAGTTCTATTTTTTTTCAAAGAAGGATAACTGACCGATGGCGCCCACACACGATCGGTTTGGACCGATGAAACGGACCTTCAGTCTGTTTTCATCAGTTTGGACTGATCGTGTGTACAGGGCCTTAGAGATAGATAGATAGATAGATAGATAGATAGATAGATAGATAGATAGATAGATAGATAGATAGATAGATAGATAGATAGATAGGTAGATAAAGAGATAGATAGACCTAACATAGCATTCAATTAGTAGAGTGCTGAATGCGTCATTGATTAATTGATCAGGATTGTTTTCGTTAATCACTAATCCTTACCAAAGCTGTTGAACGGTGAATGTATGAGATGAGACCGTCTTCAGTTACTCGAAAAAAGAAGGATTGTCTGGAGGCGTTGGTCATATTAAACTATATCTGCCCAGTAGGTAATATGTTGTATCTAATTCAAGATTAGACTGTCCAAGCTTGTACTTGGCTCCTTTATCTTACCTGGAATAACCGAACAGTGTCCTTAGATGTGTCCTATCATTCCATGGATCTCATGCAATATTCAGGCATTGGAGACAATAAAAATATATAAATATATACAAGTATTGGAAGACCTCAATTGTCCAAGGAATTTCATAACTGCCATGGGAAGATCTGATCCTGGGAAACTCTTATCTAAAATAATAACTGCCAAGAGCAAGAATATAAAGTGGATGCAAAGTAACGTGCAGCAACCAATTTTATTTCAGTTCTAAATAGAATTATTGCCGATCAGTTGCTGATTGGTTGTTGAAGCCAGTGTATGTTGCAGTGTATACAGTATAGTGTATATTGCAATTTACCTTATTACTTATTAAACAAGGACGATATGTGTGTTTGAAGGGGGGATGTGGTGTTAGGCATAAAATCTTTATTTTTACATCTGTTTCCAAGATGCTAAAAGTACTGGACATTTTTGTTGGTCATTATTGGCTTTAATTGTCGAAGAAAAGTAGAAAATAAATTAATAAAATGTTACAAACAAAAAAAAAAAGGCTTTAAAATGAATAAAAGGAACAATTGCATTGTGATATTTTTTAATATCCTTAAAATTGTTTTACAACATAAATAATTCAAAGCAATAATATTATTTTTTAAGGGAAGGCATACAATTATATTAGCATTGCTATTGAAAATAATCAAATAAAAGCAGCGTATGTAATAATTGCAAGTCTATTGTATATTCCATGAAGTGAAGGCTTGGGGGACGAGCAAAGATCTTTATTTTGACAATTTCGCTGTCTCTGTAGACCACCCATGAAGTCCAATTAATATATTTTCTAAATGATGAACTACACAGGGATTAAGGCATTGTCAGGAACATTTAACCTACATGTCCTATATGGGCTAAATAATTTGAAACATTTTCCATTCCATTAAGCAAGCTGACGGCAATGGCTTTTTTATTCGTTACCTTGTAAATGTCTCTGGGGAGGCTCTGCTTTTCCATTTTATTTTAACTTTCAAATTATCTTAATTGTATCCTGATTTTATTTTTTTAAATCAAGTATTTATTTTATTTCAATTATTTATTTATTTTTTATGTAGTCTACTGATATCTTTAAAATGACAACTCCTGTTCATTTGTAATACAGTGCAGGCTACTAAAAATTTTAGATTACGTGACTGCCCCAAGGCGACTGGCTGGTCAGAGATCCCAAAACACAAGCAGAACCCAATAAAACCCAGATCTGCGGCCACATCTAGATGGCCATTTGCATAATTCAACTAAGTGTGCTCTGCCTGAAAGGAGGCATTATTAAAATTTGGAAACTTATCTTAGGAGGCCATGTGACAAACACTATTATGTATAATACGACCTGAAGAAGTTGATTTCAGGCAAGCCGTCTCTGTTTAATCCGTTTTACCTGCTTAGTAATGAATGTGTGTCTGAAATGGCCTGCTAACCATCCTTATTACATTAAACATTAAAGGAAAAAAAAAGTAGATTTACCAGACTGAGAAAATTATTTTACTTCATAAGTTCATACCAGGGACACAGAGATAAGGGACATATTGTCATGAAAGAAGGAATAGCAGACAAGCAATGGCAAAATATTACACACAGAATACTGTGATTGCAAAATTGTGGGCTGAAACATAGAGATGACTTTGTTGTGTAGATTTGGATGTTGAAAATAATTTTGAAAAGTTAACCAGTTCACTGGGTGTACTAGAATTTTGAATAAAGAACAGTCACATACACTATGGCCCAGATTCTCGTAGAATCGCGCAAAACTGTGCGGGCGTAACATATCTTATTTACATTACGTCGCCGCAAGTTTTACAGGCAAGTGCTTTATTCACAAAGCACTTGCGTGTAAAGTTGCGGCGGCGTAGCGTGAATCACCCGGCGCAAGCCCGCCTAATTCAAATTAGGCGGGTAGGGGGAGTGTAGTATTTAAATTAAGCGCGTTCCCACGCCGAACGTACTGCGCATGCGCCGTCCGTAAAATATCCCAGGGTGCATTGCTCCAAATGACGTCGCAAGGACGTCATTGGTTTTGGCGTGAACGGAAATGGCGTCCAGCCCCATTCACGGACGACTTACGCAAACGACGTAAATTTTTAAATTTTGACGCGGGAACGACGGCCATACTTAACATTGGTTGCCCCTCATATAGCAGGGGCAACTTTACGCCGGGCAAACCTAACGTAAACGTCGTAACTTCACTGCGTCAACCGTGCGTACGTTCAGGAATTCGCGTATCTAGCTAATTTGCATACTCGACGGGGAAAACGACGGAGGCGACACCTAGCGGACAAAAAAAAAATTGCATTTAAGATCCGACGGCGTAAGAGCCTTACGCCTGTCGGATCTAATGGATATCTATGCGTAACTGATTCTAAGAATCAGTCGCATAGATACGACGGCCCAGATTAGGACTTACGACAGCGTACATGGCGTTGCGCCATCGTAAGCCCTTTGAGAATCTGGGCCTATATTACCAAAAGTATCGGGACGCCTGCCTTTACACGCACATGAACTTTAACGGCATCCCAGTCTCAAGCCTCGCATACACGGGCAAGAATCTCGTCAGGAAAAAAACGTTGTTTTTCCCGACGAGATTCTTGGCAAGAATCTCTTGCCGCCCGAATGTACACACTGACCTTTCAAAAGAACCGCGGTTCTCTTGAAAGGCAAGAACGCGGTGACATCATCGCATACGTCGAGCATGCGCTCGTCACATTCGATGCCGTTGCCGCCATCTTGCTTCACCCTACCTATGCCGTGGAAGCTACAGCGCATGCATCAAAGTCATTTCGAGCATGCGCGGGTTTTCACGGCGACAGATAAGTATACACACTCTCGGGTCTCTCGTCGGGAAACAGGCCGACAAGAATCTCAACGAGAAAATAGAGCGCAGGTTCTCTTTTTTTCTCGTCGAGATTCTGGCCAGATTTCCAGACGAGAAACCTGAATACCTTGTATACACCAACGGGGATCTCGGCAAGAATCAGTTTTCTTGCTGTTTTTTGCCGAGAAACCTGGTCGTGTGTACGAGGCCTTGGTCCCCGTACACGCGTCCGAGGAACTCGGCGTGCCAAACACATCGAGTTCCTCGTCGAGTTCTGTGTTGAAGCCGCCGAGGATCTCGGCGGACCAACTTTCCTCATTGAACAACGAGGAAATAGAGAACATGTTCTCTATTTGGCCCGACGAGTTCCTCGTCGGCTTCCTTGGTGAAAAGTGTACACACAACCGAGTTTCTCGGCAGAATCCAGCTCCGATCGAGTTTCTGGCTGAATTCTGCCGAGAAACTCGGTCGTGTGTACGGGGCCACACAGTGCCTTACAGTACCTTTACTTCCTCTTGAGGTCCTGAGACGGGAAGTAAAAATAGATCTCTCCAATGGGACTACCTGACAAGAGTGGTAGTCATACCCTACTGTATACAAAATGAAAAAAGCTTTGGCTTTAGATAAACATTAATATGTACCCCTAACCTTGGTGTTAAAGCGTCATCTCAGATGTTTCATTGACACGTTGCACTGATTTAAATCCATATTTACTTATCTTTTAAGAAGGAAGCACAGGAAAATTAAGAAGATTATTGGAGCCCCCCCAAGATTGCATGGCCAGGGCTGCCAACCTTGGTCATATCCTCCTTATAGACATACTGTTATTTCCCAGTAGAATCTCTGGGAGGACAAGAGTGCTGGACACACAGAAATATAAGGGTCACAGGATCCCCAAGGAGTCAAAGAAATGCACATGGGAAACATAGGATGCTAGGAACCTGGAACACTGGAGATTTAGACCCCTTTCACACTAAGGCGCTTTCAGGTGCTTTCGCGCAAAAAAAAAGCGCCTGAAAAGCTCTTGAAAACCTCCATTCAAATTAATAAATGCTTTCACAGAGGGTCGGTGCACTGGCGGGGCCGCGAAAAAAACTTCTTCAAGCAGCATCTTTGGAGCATGTTTGGAGCGCTAAAAAAAGAGTCTCAAACGTGCCGCTCTCCATTGAAGTCAATGGGAAGAGCCTTAAAATGGTGGTTTACCCTAAAAAACAAGTTTCTAGCATGCCATTCAGCATACTAGCGCGAGCTACAGTATGCCTTATTTTTTTTTTGGCGCCGTACTCACAGTTTAATCGCGTAGTAAAGTTTCAGACTCCCCGCGGGGAATGGGCGTTCCTATGCAGAGGGAACGTGATTGACGGCCGGCTATGGCGCGTCACGCTTCCCGAAAATAGCCGGAGTAGGACTCGGCTGTTCACGGCGCTATACGGTGCCTGCGCACAGACATCGAAGGTGACTGCGCAGGCGCCGTGAAGAGCAAAGTCCTATTTCGGGTATTTTCGGGAAGCGTGACGCGCCATAGCCGGCCGTCAATCACGTTCCCTCTGCATAGGAACACCAATTCCCCGCGGGGAGTCTGAAACATTACATCGCGATTAAACTGTGAGTACGGCGCCAAAAAAAATATAAAGGCATACTGTAGCTCGCGCTAGTATGCTGAATGGCATGCTAGAAAATTTTTTTTTTTTAGGAAGAACCCCCGCTTTAAGAGCGCCTCAACAGCACACGAAAAGCGCATCAAAAGCACCTCAAAATGGTTCTTTTGAGTCACGTGACCTTCAAAAAAGCGCACCACTAACGTCTCAAAAGCGCCCGACGTTTTATGGGCAGTTTTTAAGCGCCTCAGAGTGAAAGTGCCCTTGATAAAACTGGAGCAAACAGAATCAGGCGCACCTGTGCATAGTAACCAATCAGCTTCAGCTTATTCAATTAACCTTTGACAATAAAACCTAAAAGCTGATTGGTTACTGTGCACAGCTGTCCCGGATTCTTAGTGCAGCAGTTTTAGTAAATACCCCCCCATAGAGTCTCAGAGGTGCAGAAGGAAATGTAGAGGTTGTTTGGATGCAGAGCATCACAAGGGCACACGGGGACAATCTAGAAGACACTAGGAAGCACCGGTGGTTAGGATGTTTACGCTTTGCTCATACACCAAGCAATGCTTGCGATAGCTCCTATAGGAGCCGTCATAAAAACAAGACAATACAACAAGTAATAGCTCAAAATAATTTTGCATTAAACCACATTATACTTTCCTTCCGATTTCTCTTTTACATTGATGAGCAGGTATCACAACTGCCAAAGGACAAATTACATTTGCAGTGTGATCGCTTCATAAAACCTCTAATAAATTAGATTTAGTGGCATCAATGCAAATTCTATAGGCAATTAGCAATGTAATCAATATACATCAGGATAAGTATGCTTCCTGAATATAAAAGTGAAAGGGACGTGATCAGTGAGAGCAGGAAAGGTGTATGAATGCAAACGGATATGAAATAAAGAATCATAAAAATGAGAAGGACTGTGGAAGCAAGCTGCATCAGCTGGCCATACACTACCAGCAGGGGCGGACTGAAAAAATCAAGGGACCCCCAGGCAATAGGAGATTATGGAGCCCCCCGGAAATAGGAGATTATGGGGCCCCCCCGGGCAATAGATTATGAGGCCACACAATATACACACACACACACTAGGGTGACCACGTGTCCCGGTTTGCCCGGGATCGTCCCGTAATATACATTTTTGTCCCGTGTCCCGGGAGCCTTCAAACCGGGACAACAGAGAGTCCCGGAATCAACTGCCTGCCACACTCACTGCCGCTGCTGACACAGTGCCGCTGTAATTAAATCATTCCTAAATCACTGGTTGCTAGGGACCCGCTTGGCGTGTAGCAACCAGTGACGTCACCGTGTCCCGCTCTCTCTGCGGCTCCGACTCCACCCCCACCTCCTCCTCCTCCAGCGGCCAGCCGCAGCAGAGAGAGCAGCAGCGTCACCTACCGCGGCCAGGGCCGTCTTACCGAGTGGGCACAGGCTGTAATCCGCCCCTCACAGGCATCGGCACTTTTTTTATGCAGTGGGAGCGTGCCAGGCCAGCAGACAGCAGGGATTCGGAGAAGGTGGCCAGAGAGGGGGGGAGTTGGATGTAAAAGCTCCCTGACCACCGAAGAGATGAGGTCTGCCCCCCCCCCCCCCCCCTCCCAGAACTTGAATCGTGCGCCGCGCGGCCCGGGCCTGAGGAGTGGAGAACAGGCTGGCTGGGAAGTGGGAACCCGGAAGAAAGACCACCCCCGGATCTAGAGGGAGACTCGGCGCTGCCACACTGCTGGCCATCAGGTACCGTACCTGGCATCCTGTACATACATGCCAGCACACTGAGAGGGGGCAGGGTGAGCAGAGGAGGGACAGCGCTATGTGGTCTGTCTCAGCCCCCTATTCTGCCTATCAGACCCCCATCCTCTTCCTCTCAGACCCCCATCCTCTGCCTCTAAGACCCCCATCCTCTGCCTCTCAGACCCCCATCCTCTGCCTGTCAGACCCCCATCCTCTGCCTGTCAGACCCCCATCCTCTGCCTCCAAGACCCCCATCCTCTGCCTCTCAGACCCCCATCCTCTGCCTGTCAGACCCCCATCCTCTGCCTGTCAGACCCCCATCCTCTGCCTGTCAGACCCCCATCCTCTGCCTGTCAGACCCCCATCCTCTGCCTCCAAGACCCCCATCCTCTGCCTCTCAGACCCCCATCCTCTGCCTCTCAGACCCCCATCCTCTGCCTCTCAGACCCCCCATCCTCTGCCTCTCAGACCCCCATCCTCTGCCTCTCAGACCCCCATCCTCTGCCTCCAAGACCCCCATCCTCTGCCTCCAAGACCCCCATCCTCTGCCTCCAAGACCCCCATCCTCTGCCTCCAAGACCCCCATCCTCTGCCTCTCAGACCCCCATCCTCTGCCTCTAAGACCCCCATCCTCTGCCTGTCAGACCCCCATCCTCTGCCTGTCAGACCCCCATCCTCTGCCTGTCAGACCCCCATCCTCTGCCTGTCAGACCCCCATCCTCTGCCTCTCAGACCCCCATCCTCTGCCTGTCAGACCCCCATCCTCTGCCTGTCAGACCCCCATCCTCTGCCTGTCAGACCCCCATCCTCTGCCTGTCAGACCCCCATCCTCTGCCTGTCAGACCCCCATCCTCTGCCTGTCAGACCCCCATCCTCTGCCTGTCAGACCCCCATCTTCTGCCTCTCAGACCCCCTTCCTCTGCCTCCAAGACCCCCATCCTCTGCCTCCAAGACCCCCATCCTCTGCCTGTCAGACCCCAATCCTCTGCCTCCAAGACCCCCATCCTCTGCCTCTCAGACCCCCATCCTCTGCCTCTCAGACCCCCATCCTCTGCCTGTCAGACCCCCATCCTCTGCCTGTCAGACCCCCATCCTCTGCCTGTCAGACCCCCATCCTCTGCCTGTCAGACCCCCATCCTCTGCCTGTCAGACCCCCATCCTCTGCCTCCAAGACCCCCATCCTCTGCCTCTCAGACCCCCATCCTCTGCCTCTCAGACCCCCATCCTCTGCCTCTCAGACCCCCATCCTCTGCCTCTCAGACCCCCATCCTCTGCCTCTCTGACCCCCATCCTCTGCCTCTCTGACCCCCATCCTCTGCCTCTCTGACCCCTCTCCTCTGCCTCTCTGACCCCTCTCTCAGACCCCCCTCCTCTGCCTCTCAGACCCCCCACCACCACCAGTGACCAGACGAGGAGTCAGTCAGACAGCCACTCCATCTCCATTATATGACTCCATATCAAAAGGTGAGCAAATAGGGGCAATTGACACTGGGTGGCAGCATCTGATGGGGCACAGTAGCGACAATTTATGGGCACACTGGCATTTGATGGGGCACAGTAGCGACAATTTATGGGCACACTGGCATTTGATGGGGCAAAATAGCGACAATTTATGGGCACACTGGCATTTGATGGGGCACAATAGCGACAATTCATGGGCACACTGGCAGCATCTGATGGGGGCACAGTAGCGACAATTCATGGGCACACTGGCATTTGATGGGGCACAGTAGCGACAATTCATGGGCACACTGGCAGCATCTGATGGGGGCACAGTAGTGACAATTCATTAGCACACTGGCAGCATTTGATAGGGCACAGTAGCGACAATTTATGGGCACACTGGCAGCATCTGATGGAGCACAGTAGCGACAATTGATGGGCACACTGGCAGCATCTGATGGGGCACAGTAGCAGCAATTGTTCGGCACACTGGTAGCATTTTATTGGGCACACTGGCGGCAATTGCATATGATGGGAACAGTGGCGGCATTAGATGGGGCACAGTGATGACATTTCACGGGCACAAGTGACTGCATTTGATGGGGCACAAGTGACTGCATTTGATGGGGCACAAGTGACTGCCTTTGATGGGGCACAGTGGCGGCATTAGATGGGGCCTAGGGCCCACTTTTGATCTTGCACACAGGCTCGCTGATTTCCCTTGCCCCCAATACTGGTAAAAAAAACGTCTTTTTTTTTTTGGGGGGGGGGGGGGTGTCCCTGAATGGCAGTTTGGAAATGTGGTCACCCTAACACACACATAGGGCCAGATTCAGAAAGATGCGCGCATCTTTCTGCTGGCGTAATGTATCTCCGATACGTTACGCCGCTCTAACTTTGGGCGCAAGTTCTGTATTCAGAAAGAAATTGCGCCCTTTGTTACGGCGGCGTAACGTATGTGTTGCGGCATAAGGCCGCCTAATTCTAATGGGGATGCAGGGGGCGTGTTTTATTTAAATTGCAGTTGACCCCGCGTATTTTAAGTTTTTTTTAACGGCGCAGGCGCCGTTCGTGAAAAAATCCCAGTGCGCATGCTCGAAAATCCGCCGCAAAACGTCATTGCTTTTGACGTGAATGTAAATTACGTCCAGCCCTATTCGCGAACGACTTACGCAAACAACGTAAAAATTTCAAAATTAGACGCGGGAACTACGGCCATACTTAACATTGTTACGCCGCACTTATGCCTCATATAGCAGGGGCAACTATACACCGGGAAAAGCCTAACGTAAACGTCGTAACTTTACTGCGTCGGCCGCACGTACGTTCGGGAATTCGCGTATCTAGCTAATTTGCATACTCAACGCGGAATTCGACGGAAGCGCCACCTAGCGGTCAAAAAAAAATGCAGTTTAGATCCGACGGCGTAAGAGACTTACGCCTGTCGGATCTAATGGATATCTATGCGTAACTGATTCTAAGAATCAGGCGCATAGATATGACGGCTCGGATTCGGACTTACGACGGCGTACATGGCGCTACGCCGTCGTAAGTCCTCTGAGAATCCGGGTCAGTCAGTATACATATACAGTATACATACACAGACACACAATATACACAAACACACACAGTATACATACACACAGAATACACATACACACACACTGAAAAGGTACTGGAGAGGTGGGGCAGCTACAATCTTGCTGGCAACCCTGATAGGGCCCCCTAGTGGCATGGGGCCGTCGGGTAGTGCAAGACTGGTCAGTCCGCCCCTGACTACCAGATTTGCAAACAAATAATTCTCAGTACATTTGATGACCTGACCATGTCGTTCGAAAATACTTCAAAATTTAATTTGCTTTTAACATTCAATTTTGCAAGGAATAGACTTTCCTGAGCAAGAAATACATATGCTTTTGTAAATTACTTCAAGAAAAAATTTCCATCCTGCTCCTTGGAATTTTCTCATCATTGGAAAGGCAAGAACATGTCATTTTGACCCCATTGACAATCAGAAAATTGGAAAAAACATTCTTAAAATGAAAAATTGCAAACTAAATTGTACTAGTGCCTTCTTTATACAGATATTAAAAGCGGTATTAAGCCCAAAATCAAAGCTGCATTATATTGCATTGATATTAACCACTTGGTATGCCGGCTATAGTTAAAATCCGGCCACAAGGTGGCTCTCAATTGCCGGGAGGACGTCTATTGACGTCCTCGCCTCCTCCGGCCACTGGGAGGGCCCGCCACATCACTGCAGTGCCGATGCGTGTGCCACGATGTCCGCCAGGTACCCGCGATTGGCGGTTACAGAGACAAGGACGTGGATCTGTGTATGTAAATAAACGAGTTGGATAGGTTTTGGAGCCGAGCAGAGGACAGGAAGTTGCTGTATACAGGAAGTTGGTGGGAGGGGTTTAGGGTCTTTTGAAAGAAGCATGTGGTCAGACAAAGGAGTTGTGTTTTGGAAGAGAAAAGGGAAGACATGGCTGCCAGAAGCTGGAGAGTTTTTTGAGACATTTTGAGTTTGGACTTTGACCAGAAACCATGAAGGACACTTAGAACCCTAAGTTGAGTAACTGTTTTGTTTATTTAATGCATACATACTGTACATGCTTATATTTTCCTAGAAAGGATAATTGGCTTGTTCATGTTGTAGGTAGGGGTGAGCTTCGTGTTCGAGTCAAACTCACGTTCGACTCGAACATCGTATGTTCGATCGTTCGTCGAATTACGAACGTTTTGGGCCGTTCGCTCCAAATTCGAGTGGCGTGTCACGGCCCATTATTCACTGCGGCATCTCAGTGCATTGCTGGCTGATGATTGGCCAAGCATGCACTATGACCCGCATGCTTGGCCAATCACAGCGCGCATATCTTCCCCTCAGATCTACAGCGAATGCACTTCCAAGTGCACTTTCAGTGCACTTTCAAATGCACTTGCAGTGCACGTGTAGTGCAAAGTAGATTTGCCTTTAGAAAATAACCCCCATAGTGTGTACCAGGCTTAAAAGATGCACAAACAGCAATACAAATCTGAAAGGTGTTCCAATCTCTCTCCACTCTATCCAAAACTAAGACTTTGCCTTTAGTTATACTTTAACTCCTTTGCGTCTGTGCTATAGCTGAATAACGGCTAAAGAGCGGACCTACCTTGCCCGAGAGGCCGTCATATGACGTCCTCCCCTTTCTACGCTCTATGTGCGCCCTCTACGGGGTCACACGTGGCGTGCTCTGTGATCACAGGCCAATGAAACTCGGCTGATCACAGATCGGAGTAAGGGGTCGATCCCGGGCCCTTACCACGTGATCAGCTGTAAGCCAATGACAGCTGATCGCGTGATTTAAACAAGATCGGTAATTGGTTTTTTTTCTCCTCGCGCTGTCAGCGGCTTCTGTGAAAAGGGACATTGGTCCCAAAGAGGAAGAGGCCCAGCCACATCATCTGTGACCAGTACTGCCTGTCAGTGCCCCCTGCCAGTGCCCACCAGTGCATATCAGTGCCACCAGTGGTGCCAATCAGACTCATCAGTGCCACCTAACAGTGCTGCCTATCAGTGTCACCTACCAGTGCCCATCACTGTCACCCATCAGGGCCCATCCCTGTCACCCATCAGTACCACCTATTAGTGCCACCTATCAATGCCCTTCAGTGCTGCCCATCAAGCCACCTCTCAGTGCACACCAGTGAAGCCTTATCAGTGCTCATCAGTGCAGCCTATCAGTGCAGCCAAATCAGTGTACATCAATGAAGGAGAAAAATTACCTGTTTGCAAAATGTTATAACAAAATAGAAAACTGTTTTGTTTATTTCTTTCCGAATTTTCAGTCTTTTTTCTTTTTTTTAACAAAAAAATAAAAAACCCAGCAGTCATTAAATACCACCAAAAGAAAGCTCTATTTGTGGTAAATAAATTATAACATTTTTATTCGGGTCAGTGTTGTATGACCGCGCAATTGTCATTCAAAATGCGACAACGCTGAAAGCTGAACATTGGTCTGGGCAGGAAGGGGGTTTAAGTGCCCAGTAAGCAAGTGGTTAATAGCTATGCTTTGTTTTTTTAGTGACCGTCTTTCCCCTTTAAATTCCGGTATAGATCCTTTCTTTATCTGAGCGGCTGTTTTTTTTTAGCTTCTGCTAATTTACTACACATAAAAAGCCTAATAAAAGGCACACCTGTTAGGATCAGTACTTTGCGTGAGTTAAAAATACTCCCGATTGTATTTGGAACGCCAGCTGCGATGGTAGTTTTATAGCAAAATGGATATGTTCGGTGGTACAGATATCTGGGGGAAGCTTATTCTGATTAGTTTGGGAACTTTAGGGCAACAGAAAAAGCCAGATTAAACTGCTGAGATGTCTGATCACATGCCTGCATGCTTTGAACCAAACCCTAAAGGCATCTCCTTCCCTCACTAACTATCTAAATAAATATTTCAATTCAACTGAGAGAGTTGGGATTTCACATAAAACAGAGAACCTTTTTTTTTTTTCTTCTTTTTTTTCATTTAAATACCCCTGCATAACAGCTGTTTTATTACTTTCCCCATGGATAGGAAATAAATCAGAAGCACATAATAAAATAGAGGAACAGATTCTGCTGCTTGGTCTGGATAACGCAGAGAATAATTTAGGCAAGCAGTTCCTTTGCAGATAAACACCTTGTACCGTGATTTTATAATAGGCACAGCTACATAGTAAGGTCTAATTGACTGATAACGTCCCATTTCACCACTTTATTACGTTCTTTGTCATCGTTTAGTGTTTGCTTGTGAAATTGTGCACTCATTTCTTTACATTGTAGTTTAATGCTGTTCAATGGCAATGGACCTTTCAGAACCTTTATGAGCTTGCATGGATATATTCCTGATACGTCACTACTGTATATACAGACATTGGGGGTTATTTAAATGTAGCGCCGCTGCGCCAGGTTACTTCTAAGTACCGGTGCTGACAAAATTTAAGGGGTAATCAGAGTGTACAGACTCTGATTCTGATTTCAATTCTGGAAAGAGAATCTCTGTTTCAGCTGGGCTGTGCTGTGGGCGCATTATGTTGTTGCTGGGGTGCTATACCACCCCGGGGTGACAGGTGGCGCCATTGGAGTCCAGGCTGGGGTGCCTCTTGCCAGCAGCCATTCGGGAGGGATTTTCTCTCGCGGGGCATGCTGGGAGAGGGTACTTCTGCAGCAGACGCCATTAAGGCAGGGTTCTTTTCCTGGTGTGGCACCCACCTTTAGGGTGACCACACATCACGGCCCCCCGGCGAGATGGCCTACCAGGCCGGGGTGCACGTGCCACGCGGTGTTCCTGGTTCCAGGACCATGTTGGCCCGGAACATTTAAAGCTGTGGCGGGGCCCCAGTAACCGACTGGGTCCCCAATTCTAAGAAGATCCCAAGCAAGATAGCTGTTCGGTAGAGAGTCCGCCTGAGGAGAGCCAAGAGAGGCTGGCGATCCAACAGGGCCTCGACAATCCACCAGGGATCAAGGTAACCGGACACTGAAAGGTTGGATGTTAGCCACCTGTCAGTCGGTGACCTAATTGAAAACTACCTGAAGGAAATCCAGGCACAAAATCTATTGAGGAGAAATGTCTTCATTATCTAAAGTATAGGGAGGGTCTGTGGCAGAGACTTGTTTCCCTCAGAGTTCCGAGTGTTACTCTGGCTGCCAGGTCGGTGTGTGAGGCCTGTCCAGGTACACTATACCCACTCCGGCTGGAGTGGCGACGAAAGAAAAGTGTCGTTGGAAGCAGTTTCTGTACTGTTACACCTGAATCTGTTACTTCTTCTCCTCATCCATCTTTACTCTCTACCTAGTGTATTAAATGAGGATTAAATGATAAATGATTTTAATAAAATTAAAAATATATACAGGGCCTATTTACAAATGTAGTGGAAAAAAGTTGCAGTAATGCTTAGTTGACATAGGCTACAAAGAGATTACCTCGAACCATACTCCGATCGATCGTAGATACACTAGGCTGGTGCACCTTTGTTTTCTTTTCTCTTTGCCACTAGGATATCCCCATCCATGAAGGGCAGCAAGGCCAGTGGCACAGTTGTTGATATCATCTTTATGGGCAATTGACTCTTGGATTATCCTCTTGTGCGCAGGAGAATTTGTTTTCTGTGTTTTAAAGTCGTCGACATCAGTGCCTGACCTCACAAAATTGCTTCTGGAAGACCGGTCAAACATTCCCATAGACACACTCCTAAACCCTGTGGACAGCCTTCCCAGAAGAGTTGAAGCTGGTATAGCTGCAAAGGGTGGGCCAACTCAATATTGAACCCTACGGACTAAGGCCCCGTACACACGACCAGTTTCCTCGGCAGAATTCAGCTTCCGACCGAGTTTCTGGCTGAATTCTGCCGAGGAAACTGGTCGTGTGTACACTTTCAGCCGAGGAAGCCGACGAGGAGCTCGACGAGGAAATAGAGAACATGTTCTCTATTTCCTCGTTGTTCTATGGGAGCTCTCGTCCCGCCGAGCTCCTCGGCGGCTTCAGTGCTGAACTGGCCGAGGAACTCGATGTGTTTGGCACGTCGAGTTCCTCGGCCGTGTGTACGAGGCTTCAGACTGGGATGCCATTAAAGTTCATGTGTGTGTAAAAGCAGGTGTCCCAATACTTTTGGCAATATAGTGTATGTAGCTAGGCACAGGAACACAGTTTGCAATAGATGTGGAATATGTGTGTGGCATGTATGCAGAGTTGAGACTGAGGATGTCCAAGTATAGTCTTTCTCACTAGAAGTCATTCTGTCATTGTATATCTTGGGTGCCAGATTCAGTTAAACATTTTGATGTAAAAAACCCTTTAAAGGCTCAAAAAGGTGCATTCCCACACCCTACTGGAGGGGTCTATATAGGTCCTAACTATTTTGAGATCAAATAATAAACACAGATAGCATATTGTCTACCTTTGTGAACTGATGCGAAATTAAGCCTTTATAAAAAGGAAAGTTCTCTATAAAAGTACAGAACTTGTCCATAACCACCAATCAGAGGTCACCTTTCATTATCTATGAAAATTTAACAAGTACAGTAAAACCTTGGATTGCGAGCATAATTTGTTCCAGAAACATGCTTGTAATCCAAAGCACTTGTATATCAAAGCAAATTTACCCATAAGAAATAATGGAAACTTAGACGATTCATTCCACAGCCATTTATTCATAGGTCCTTCAGTTTATAGTCCATATAAAAAAAATATAGCAATGTGATAGGTTGTGTAACCATAAAATGTCCATCCACAAATGGAAGCCTCCACAAGGGGATTAGAAGCAAAATCCATCAGGAGCTACAGAGTATAAAAGACAAGAGAGTCGCCTCTAAGGCCGTGTACAGACGACCAAACATGTACGATGAAACCGTTCCGCCGGACCGTTTTCACCGTACATGTCTGCCCGGGGATTTCTGTATGGTGGCTGTACTCACCATCATACAGAAATCCGCGCGTAAACAATACGCGGGGCGTGTCCGCGCCGTCGCCGCGACGATCACGCGGTGACGTGGGCGGCCCTGCCAGTTCAATGCTTCCACGCATGCGTCAAAGTCATTCGACGCATGCGAGGGATGGCGGGCGCTTGGACATGTACGGTAGGTCTGTACAGACGACCGAACATGTCCGAGTGGACAGGATTCCAGCGGGCTGTTTTAAAACAAGTCCAGAAATATTTGCCCGCTGGAAAAAGGCCCGGCGGGCAAATGTATGCTGGAATCCTGTCCGCTCGGGCCTACACACGACCGAACATGTCTGCTGAAACTGGTCCGCGGACCAGTTTCAGCAGACATGTTCGGTCGTGTGTACGGGGCCTAAGGGTAGCAATATGTTGCTAAATGTTGTTGTACCTTCATGAATTGTGACCATATTGCTACACTAAGGCCTCGTACAGACAAGGGGACAGTCCGCTGAAAACGATCCGCCGGACCGCTTTCAGCGGACATGTCCCCTCTGAGATTTCTGTCTGATGGTTGTACACACCATCAGACAGAAATCCGCGCGGACAGACAGCGCGGTGACGTGTCCGCGCCGTCGCCGCGACGATGACGCGGCGATGTGCGCGACGCTGGAAGGTCAATGCTTCCACGCATGTGTCGAAGTGATTCGACGCATGCGAGGGATGGCGGCCGCTTGGACATGTACGGTGAGTCTGTACAGACGACCGAACATGTCCGACGGACAGGATTCCAGCGGACATGTTTCTTAGCATGCTAAGAAACATTTGTCCGCTCGAAAACGGTCGGGTGGACAAATGTCCGCTGGAAACCTGTCCGGTCGGCCGTACACACGACCGAACATGTCTGCTGAAATTGGTCAGCGGACCAGTTTTAGCAGACATGTTTGGTCGTCTGTACGAGGCCTTAGAGGCGCCTCTCTTTTCTTTTATACTCAGTTGTGACCAGGCCCGCCATCAGGGGGGTACAGGCAGTACACCTGTAAGGGGCCCGGAGGTCCCCAAGGCCCCGGATGGCAACCCCCCTTTAAAAAATGTTTTTATTTGTTTTGTTTTTATTAAAGGGCCCAGAGGTCCCCAGGGCCCCGGATGGCACCCCCCCCCCTGCTTTTAAAAAAATATATATATATATATTTCTTTATTATTTTTATTAAACGGCCCAGAGGTCCCCAGGGCCCTGGATGGCAACCCCCCTTTTTTTATTTTATTTTTTTATAAAAAAAATTATATATATATATTTTTTATTAAAGGGCCCAGAGGTCCCCAGGGCACCGGATGGAAACTCCCCTTTTTTATATATATATATATATTTTTTTTTTGTAAGGGGCCCAGAGGTCCCCAGGGCAACCCCCCAATTTGGGCCCCCCCCTGCTTCTCAATTCATGCCCCCCCCCCGCTTCTCAATTAGCGGCGGCACCCCCACACTTCTCATTTCGCTGCAGCCCCCCTCTTCTCAATTTGAGGCAGCACCCCCCCCCCGGTTCTCTGCTCCAGGGGGCCCATGCCTGAAGCTGTGTAAGGGGCCCCATAATTCCTGATGGTGGCCCTGGCTTGTATATCAAGACATTGCTTATATATCAAGTAGTCAAAATCTACAAAAAAAAATGAGCTTGTCTTGCAAAATGCTCTTAAACCAAGTTACTCTCAACCAAGGTATTATGATTGGGCAATGCAGGCAAGTCTTCCATTGAGAAGAAACTCCTTTTCCCTGAGTTTTCTAAATGGCTGTAATTTGCCTCTGCAGACAGTCAGAGCAGAAATGTTCAGATATTGAGAATTATACAGTGAGACGTCTCCACTCTGCACGATATTCTTCTTCCAGCCTCATCTTGATCTGGTAAATTATCAGTGAGGACCCTCCAGATTTTCTTCACTGATTGGAAGTGTTTGTTCATCCCCGCCGCATCATATCTTTCCATTTAGCTTCACTGATTTTGTCTGTACTTGCAAATGAAGAATTATTATAAAGATTTACATGCTTGTTTCTCCGATCTTATATTTGACTTTAGCAATTCCAAGCTTATACATACTGTACATCTTTACTTCTGACATAATTGTCTGGGATGTTGTCTAAGTTCTACAATCCTTGAGGCTGGATTTACACGTTTGCCTTCTAAGGTAACGGTTGAACCGTCTAAATGGCAAGCTAGTAAACGTGGGGCAGATTCATCAATAGATACGCCGGCGGATCTCCTGATCCGCCGTCGTATCTGTGAGACCCGACGGTCGGATCTGTGAGATCCGACGGTCGGAGCTATGCGACTGATTCATAAGAATCAGTTCCGCATAGATCTCCCTTAGATCCGACTGGTTTAAGTGACTTACACCAGTCGAATCTTAGGCTGTAATCTCCCGCCGGCCGCTAGGTGTCGTCGCTATTTTTTACACGTCGCATATGCAAATGAGGAAAACCACCGATTCACGTCCGTACGCCCGCCCGTCGCTCTTTTTCTACGTCGTTTGCGTTCGGCTTTTTCCGGCGGATAGCTACCCCTGCTAATATGAGGGGTAGCTAATGTTCCCGCGCCGAGATTCAAAATTTTTACGTTGTTTGCGTAAGTCCGTCGGGAATCCCGATGGCCGCAATTGATGTACCCGCCGCTAACAATGACGTCCTAGCGATGTCATTTGGAGCATGCGCACTGGGCTTTTTCACGGTGGCGCATGCGCAGTTAAATTGGCGCGGGAACGCGCCTGATTTAAATTGTACACTCCCCCTAGCCACGGAATTTGCATTCCAAACGGGGGGAGTTAGGATCCGACGGTGCAGTTTGCGAGGTAAGTGCTTGGTGAATCATGCACTAGCCTCGCTAAATTGCACCGGCGGATCGTAAACCAGGTAGATCTAGCGGATCTAAAGATCCGCAGATCTACATGAATCCGGCCACATCTCTCCAAGGCTCCATGATGGAGCTGTATTTGAGTGCACCACAATTTACCGATGTGAATCTGGTTCATTAATGCCCTGCCCTGTCGTTTTTTTCCGACGGAATTCCGCTCAAGTTTGGCTTGCATACACACGGTCACGCAAAAGTTCTCTGAACTTTCGGCCGTCAAGAACTCAGTGACGTACAACACTACGACGAGCCAGGAAAATTAAGTTCAATGCTTCCGAGCATGCGTCGAATTGTTTCCGAGCATGCGTCGGAATTTTGCACGTTGGAATTGCCACAGACAATCGGAATTTCTGATCGGAATTTTTTCCGGAACAATTGAGAACCTGCTCTCAATCTTTTGCTGGCGGAAATTCCAACAGAAAAAGTCCTATGGAGCATACACACGGTCAGAATTTCCGTTCAAAAGCTCACATTGCACTCTTGCTGGCGGGAATTTCCGATCGTGTGTACGGGGCATAAAGGTTCTGTTGTGGTACAATGGTAACCTATTTAAAATCAATGGGTTGCCTTACCACAATGAACAGCGGAGTTCCACCCACATTTTGAAGTCCTCGCCATCCAGCAGTAATGTGTTCAGTAATTGCAAATTGGCATATATATATTTTTTTTTTTTTTTTCTGCATCACTTTCTTTAGTAATTCTTTAATCAATTCTCACTTCCTCCTTCACGCCACAGCCGCGCACGTCATTTCCGGCTTTGCAATGTCTCCTGGGAGATGCGTGTCATCAATCCCAGGAGACAACAGATAGATTATCTTCATAGCCACCGCCACTGGCGTGGAACTCCGCTTTAATGAATGACAAATAAAAAAGGGTGTAACACTGCGCTAAACGAACCCCCATATAATAAATACAAGAAAAAATGAAGCAGCAATTCTTAGTGAAACACAAACAGAAGAAAAAGTGGAAAACATTATTATGAATCTTGCTAATTAATACTAATAATAATTAATAGATAAACCAAAAACAATTGGACTAATCAAATATTAATAAATACAGAAATTTTCAAATGAATGTGATAAATTTGTAAATTGAAAAATGGTGCAGCAAAATCGTGAAATGTCCACAATAATATGATGTATTTAAAAACACCACTGAGTTTCATCACCAAAACCCCTTGTGAATCCACCACCAGCTGTAGAGAACCCTTACCAGCTTCGGTAGACCCCTTGTTATAGGGGGTCGGGATGGACCTGTGGCTTCACACCCAGCCGGGGCCTTTTCCACGTCTCAATGATACTTCACACTCCAATCTAGTGTTGTCCCCCACAGAGAGTCCGCTCCTCAATTCTTGTGAGCACAGGTCAAAATGGACAGTGTCATAATGCTGATCAAATATTCTGGCTGAATCCATTTTAACTGTGGGCAGCTGAAGCTGCTGCCTGTTCACTTCCTGGGGAAGAGCAGGGAGCCATGCTGCTAGATGTTGTTAGATCCTTTTCTCCTTCCTCTCCAGTCTAACCCGCCTCCCTCCCTACCTTCTCATAGCTTCTACCACCTGCCTACATGATGACAGGAGGAGAAATCAGAGTGAGCAGAGAGATGATTTTTTTTTGATTGGA
Organism: Rana temporaria; assembly: GCF_905171775.1. Taxonomy (NCBI): domain Eukaryota; kingdom Metazoa; phylum Chordata; class Amphibia; order Anura; family Ranidae; genus Rana; species Rana temporaria. Next base: position 27,353,847 of record NC_053501.1, read on the forward strand.
CAGGCGATCGCCTGGGACCTGTCACGTGTCCCAGGCAATCGCCTACAGGTAGGGGCCGCCGTAGGCGATATGACGTATCGCTTAAGCGGTCCCTGGGCGGAAGGGGGAGTTGGGACAGGAAGTCCCACTCAGGGCCGGATTCCAGACAAGGCCAACAAGGCCAGGCCTCGGGGCGGCAGTGGGTGCAGGGGCAGCACTGCGGCTGAGAGGAGAGGACACTTTCACTTTCATTTCGGGAGTTCCCCCCTGTCATGTCACGGATGGTGAGAGGAGAGAAAACAAGGGAAAGAGGAGGTGAGATGGTTCTCAATGTAATTTCCCCCGGCGGATAATTTCCCCCCTGCACTGCGCAGGCGGGGGCGGCATTGAGGGACCCGGCCTTGGGGCGGCAAAGGGAGAAAATCCGGGCCTGGTCCCACTCCTCCTGAAGCCCCCACTCCCCCCCCAAAAAAAAATTACATGCCAAATGTGGCATGTAAGGGGGCGAGGAGTGGTTTAAGCAGAAGTTCCACTTTTGGGTGGGACTCCGCTTTAATAGACACACCGCCACTGGTATAATACTTAACATTTTTTATATTAATAAAGGGATGGTTTTAGGATAATGAACTAGGTCTGTGCACCTTTTCTTTCTTTTTATGGTTCCTGGAAAAGTCTCACAGCCAGGAGGGTGGAAAGGGGGTCGGTCTCTGTCCGCCACCCACACACCAGGGAGACTCATAGGTTTCCTATTGCCCTGAAGGTCACTTTACATTGGAGGTCGGCTCGGCTGCTATGGGCACGCTGAGACAGCCCGCCACCTGCCGACAAGCATGTTCCTTGTCAGCTACACTGCAGCACAACTTCATTTGGCTCCTGCTGTCGCTCTCTCTCCAAATCTGAGTGCAGCTGTACAGGGGAATTCAACAGGCTGATATCAAGATTCATGAATCTACACTGGTTGCATTTTAATTTTATTATTTTGCATGTTTGCATTAAATGTTTTATTTTAATATCAGTTGTAGCCCTGTTGTGATTTTCAGCCATTTAAGAGGATGTAGATATATATATATTGCAGCAGGTGGAGCCAGAGAACACAGATTTGGAGCCTGCAGTACAGAGCAGACATAGAGATACATTTCTACACCAAGGTGCTGGAGAACTTGCATTTCCCAGGAGGCTGGGAGACAGGAAGTTCCAGGAGAGAGGGGAGTCAGGAGGAAGTAGTGAGGAGAGGGAGTCTGGAACAAGGACCCAGGCAAGACAGATCTGCATCACAGAGTGATTTAAGACAGCTTGTGTCAGAGCTGTGTGTTTGCCACTGAGACACAGGCTCTATGCAATAGTTCTTGGAGAGACTGATGTTCGTCTACTGAAACAGAGAGAGACTGTGTTTTGAGCGATCGAACTGAGGCCTTGGTACGCAGGGCCGATCCAGCCACCGGAGTAATCCAGCCTGCCCAACTGAGTAGTACAGCTGACAGAGGTTATTGCCAGATTCCCCAGACGGCCCCTAGACGATCTGAGATGTCCTGCGGAGGCTTTAAAAGACTGCATCCATTTCACAACGTCGGTCTGAGGAAAGAGGGACACTCGCTTCCGCAGACAACCATCCTCCTTCCCCAAAGAGACATTGGAAGTGGTGAGCGGCCTTTGGCCATTGCAACAAGTGTATTTCCTACATCTGTCATACATCCAGGGCCCCAACGTTGGCTAGCCTAGGACAGTACTACTGGCCAGTAGTTTAGGGTGGGGTCGATACTGCTAAGTATATAGATATATTACTGTTCATCGCATTCAATCTAAACGTATTATCTCATTCTGTTATTAGTTGTATTATATTAGAGTGGGGAGACATTAAGGGCTTTTGCTCTATCCCACAGTCATTAAATCTGTTATAAAACTTCACAAGGTGTGCTGGTGTGCTGTGGATTCATTGTTTGTGGTGTGTCACAGAGGTGAGACAGAAGACCCGATAATTCAGCGGCTCCTTCGGGGGTGAGCGCTACACGTGGGGGCTCGTCCGGGATTTGAACCCAGGACCTCTCGCAAAGTGATAACCGCACAAACGAGCCAGCAATGGATCCAAACACCGCAGCAGAGTGGTGCAAAGAACAAAATGGCCAATTAGGGCTGAGTATAGTAATGGACATTCCTGCTGACAAATGGACAGAGGAACAGATCCGTCAAGCAGTAACTACACTAGCACCTGACCAGAAAGTGTTTGTAATAGACACGAAAATAGATCAAAAAGTCTCCCATACCTATGCCCTACTAGAATGGAAGAAAGGAGTCCCAACCTGCTTCCAGGGTGATAGCATCCAGCTAGCCGGAGAAGTTAAAGCACGGTTATTCCCTCTACTCACCTCAGCAAGTTGTCTGGAGGGACCAAGCCAGGCCATGTCAGACACAGTGGAAGTAACTACCACTTCTGTACCAACCACTAACTACCCCCCAGCTTCCTTCTTCATGGACATAGGAAAACTGGTAGAGAGCGTTAGAAAAATGTCCTCGCCATCTGTGAACTATGGCTACAGGAAGTTGAGAATTTTTTCTGGAGTGCAGTCTGTACCTCCTGGAGAAGAAGAGTATGAAACCTGGATGGAACAGGCTATGCAAGCACTGGAAGAATGGGATGTTCCAGAGGCTCAAAAGAACAACGCATTACTGAAGTCTGAAAGGCGTTGCAGCAGAAGCCATCCGAAATTTGAAATTCAGTCAGGAGTCTTGTACAGCATATGACTATCTTCGCATGCTACAAGAAGAGTTTTGGGCGCACAGAGAAAGCTACAGATCTAATCTTCCTATTGAACACAGTTTCAACGGGAAAATGAGCAGCTTTCCGAGTATATTCGACGACTAAACAAAATGCTATACCAGATTGTACTAAGAAAGGAATAGAAGCAGGATATGATCAAGTTAGAATGAAACAGATCCTGAGAGGCGCTCTGAGTTCCGATCCCATCTGGATCCAGTTGAAGACCTTACAAGGGGTACCTCTTTGCAATACTCAGATCTCATTAAGATGGTTAAGGGAGGAAGAGGCTATCCTAGAGGAGAAAAAGAAGGGCCTCAGGATTTTCATTTCCTGCTGAGGTTCGAACGCTCAATGTGTCGAATGGGAATCAGAAGTGGAGCAATTAAAGGCTCAAGTTTCCCAGCTGATGCAAATGCTAACCCTATTTCTGCAGGTGTCAAGTCGCCCCTTGAAAAAGTCACTTCAGAACCCGTTCCTGAATCTACTACTCAGGTGGTGCCTATCAAGAAACCGTCAAACATCTGCTATAATTGCGGAGTGAGTGGGTCATTACCGAAATATCTGTCCGAGCCCATCAGAATTCAAGAGGAAGTTATCGACCGGCGGGAACTACAGAGGGCCCAGTGAGGGAGCAAACTGGGTGCCCAACTACTGAAGACTGCTCTGATTCCCAGGATACCAATAAGAGGCCCAAGTTCTTTACCCAGAGCCTCACCTGCTACGACAAAAAGATCCCTCCCCTGGCGTCTGGTCCTGTGTCAGAGGGAGGCAAGGCACACCCACAACCTAAACACCCGAAAGGGGGAAGAAAAACAACCACCACCAGCGAGGAAGAGGGCTAGAGTGCAGCCGACTGGGTCTATGCCTTCTACTACTCCGAAGAAGTTCCCTGACCAGTTGATAGGCCCTTCACCCATTATCCCAGTTCAAGTAGAAGGGGTTTACACAAAGGCTCTCCTCGATTCAGGTGCTCAAGTAACACTGATTTACCGGGACTTCTACCAGAAGCATTTGAAGCATCTACCCCTGATGGAGTTAGAGGATCTCGAAATCTGGGTATTGGGACTCAGAAGCTTCCATATGATGGGTGTCTACAAGTGAAGCTGGAGTTCAGTCAGGCAACTGTTGGACAACCAGGGTCTGTGACGCCTTAGCCATTGTATGTCCCCGCCCACCAGGAGCTAATCGAAGTTCTATGATTGTGGGAACAAATACTGACTTGGTGAGACGCCTTATAACTCCATTAGTGACGGAAGAGAGATCTACTTCAGAGGAGATGCACCCGATGTTGCGGCCAATCTACCAGCGGATTATTCCAAGAACAGAGGGCCCCTGCAGAAGTGGGACGGCTTTTGGAGATTAGAAAGAGCAGAGAAGGTCTTACAGCCAGAGAAATGACTAGTTTCCGGGCCTCAAGTCAAGTTGAATTGGTCACAACCAGGCCCCTATGTGGTCCTGGAAACTGATCCCAGAAATATGAAGAGATCTGGAGTGGAATTGGTGCCTGAGATAATATCCATCAGAGCTCTACAGCGGGCCCGTGGGAGAGTCTCTGTAAGTGTATGCAATGTGTCAGATTCCCCAGTGACCTTGAAGGCACGGATGCCGATTGGACAAGTGGCCACTGCCACACCCCTCTCACCCACTGAATTGATAGAGGGAGTAGACAGAGAGATCCCAGCTGAACGATTCTATCCTAAAGATGCCCCTATCTCGCCTGAGTGGAAGAAGCGAATTCAGTCTCAGCTCCTCAAGTGGCAAGATTTATTCTCCAAGGATGAGTTTGATGTGGGGTGTGCTAGGAGCACTCAGCACCGCGTTCGCCTCCAAGATGACAAGCCTTTCGAGAAAGGTCACGGCGAGTCCCATTGGAGATCTAGATGACCTAAGGGAACAGCTGGCTGAATTGAAAAGGACCAGGATAATCCAAGAATCCAGGAGTCCTTATGCCTCACCCATCGTGGTAGTTCGCAAGAAAAACGGTTCCATCCGTTTGTGCATAGACTAGCCGCACACTCAACCAAAGAAACCATTCCCGACCAATACACTACTCCTCGAATAGAAGATGCCTTACAGTGTCTGTCCGAGCAAAGTGGTTATGGTACTTGACCTGCGAAGTGGATATCACCAGATACCCTGCATCCTGAAGAAAAAGAGAAGACTGCTTTCATCTGTCCACTGGATTCTTTGAGTTTAATAAATGCCCCAAGGCCTCACAGGAGCCCCAGCAACTTTCCAACGACTAATGGAAAAGACGGTGGGAGACATGCACCTGATCGAGGTACTAGTGTATCTGGATGACCTAATAGTCTTCGGAAGAACACTGGAAGAACATGAGCAGCGGTTGGAAAAGGTCTTGAAGCGGCTGCATGAAGAAGGATTGAAACTTTCCCTTAGAGAAGTGTCAGTTCTGTCTGCCTTCAGTCACGTACCTGGGACATGTTGTTTCAGCAGAAGGGCATATCAACTGATCCTAGAAGTTGGAAGCTGTGGCTTCATGGCCGAGACCTCGTAATATTACTGAACTCCGGTCCTTCCTAGATTCTGCTCATACTATAGGAGGTTCGTAGAGGGGTTTGCCAAGATAGCTCAGCCTCTGAACACGCTTCTAAGAATGGAAGGAGCAGAAGATGAATCAATGCCCTTTGAGCCAGGTTCAATCAGCCCATGGAACTAGGAAGCCTCGTGAATCAATCCAGGAGAATGGACCGACCAATGTGAAAGAGCTTTCCTCCAATTGAAAGGAAGTCTAACACAGGCTCCGGTCCTTGCCTACGCTGATCCTGCCAAGCCTTATGAACTACATGTGGATGCTAGCAGAGAAGGGCTAGGAGGAGTACTATACCAGGAATATGATGGCCTCTTGAGACCGGTGGCATATGTGAGTCGGGGTCTCACCCTTCTGAGATGAATTACCCCACTCCACAAGTTGGAGTTCCTGGCCTTGAAGTGGACAGTGGTGGACAAACTAAAAGACTACCTGTATGGGTGCCCAATTCGTGGTCAGAACTGGACAACAACCCACTCACTTACATTCTCACTACGGCCAAACTGGATGCCACTGGGCACCGGTGGTTGGCTGCCCTGTCAGGATTCCGCTTCAGCCTCAAATATCGCCCTGGGTCAATAACCAAGACGCGGATGCCTTATCCAGGAGACCCTATAGCACAGGGGTCCCAGAAACAGAGTGGACTCATTTGACCCCAGATGGAGTTCAAGCCCAATGCCAAGGGTGGAGTGTGCCGAACCAAAGGAATGATTGGAGCAGAGGCCATAGGAGTCATGGCTGCCGGTTGTCCCTAAAATGTATGTAACCCTACAAGCTTGAGGAGTGAGGGCCTGCCTACTTTCACGAAGAAGGACCTGAGAGTAGATCAGGCTGAAGATCCTTTGATCGGGTTAACTCTGAGAGCAATGAAAGCGGGTCAAAGAGGGCTCCTACTAACTGATTCACCAAAAGAGCTCGTCTGTCCACAAAGAGTGGGAACGGTTGAAACTGCTAGACGGGGTGGTCTACCGAAGGGGCCCCTCGATGACTTAGAAGAGAAGCAGCAGTTGTTCCTCCCAGAGAAGCATAGAGAAAATGTGCCTGAAAGCTTTGCATGATGACCATGGTCACTTAGGAGCGGAGAGAACTTTTAAAAACTGGTCCGAGACAGATTCTATTGGCCCTGCATGAGATCCGAAGTTGAAAGCTACTGCCATCCTGTCTAAGATGTATCCAGAGGAAAACTTTACCTTCTAGGACTGCTCCAATGAAGCCATCTGCAGAGTCAAGGGCCTATGGACCTGGTGTGTATTGACTTCCTGTGCTTAGAGCCTGACACTAGTGGACAGGGAAATATCCTAGTGGTGACAGACCACTTTACCCGATATGCCTCAAGCTTTTCCAACCAAAGATCAACGTGCTCCTACTGTAGCCAAAGTCCTAGTAGAAAAGTTCTTTGTTCATTATGGTCTACCTCAGAGGATCCATTCTGATCAAGGCAGAGACTTTGAAAGTCGACTCATCAGGCAGGTCTTGGATCTATTGGGGATTCAGAAGTCAAGAACCTCCCCCTATCACCCCCAGGGTGATGCACAACCGGAGAGATTCAATCGGACTCTGCTCAATATGTTGGGAACACTGTCGATCAGGGAGAAACAGCACTGGAGTCGGCATATCTCTACCATTGTGCATGCTTACAATAGCACAGAAAGTGATGTTACAGGATACTCACCGTACCGCCTCATGTTTGGAAGAGAAGCCAGATTACCAGTAGATTTAGCTTTTGGCCTCTCCCTTGACCAGACGTCTATTGCCTCTCACCAGGGTTATGTGGATAGACTGAGGAGAAACCTGGCTTCTGCATTTGAGAAGGCCCGTTTGACATCCGGGAGTAGAGAACAAAGAAACAAACGGAACTATGACTTGAGGGTTCGGGTACAGGATTTACAGCCAGGTGATCGAGTTCTATTGAGAAATTTGGGTGCTTCGGCCAGGCACAAACTAGCTGATAGATGGAGCTCTCAGATCTACATCGTCTGTAAACAATTGCCTGGCCTGCCAGTGTACCAGATTCGACCAGAGGGAAAGACCGGGCCACTGAAGAATTGGCATCGGAATCATCTCCTATCTCTGAGTGAAGCTGTGCGGGTACCAGATAGAGATGAGTCTCCTTCACCCATTCCATCCACTTCCCGTCAAGCACCTGTTACTCGGTCCCAACAGCCACCTTCTACAAGAGAAAGTGAGGACGACAGCGAGGAGGAAGATGTGTGTCCGAGTTGGATGTGGCCATCTGAACCTATGGATGTTCATCCAACTATTATGACTCCTGAGCCGGATTTGAGCAATTTGAGACCAGATGCCCCTGAATTTGTGCCTCAAGCAAACAAGGATAATTCTGTACCCTCTCAAGTGGAAAGTCTCTTGCCGGAAACCTCAGTGCTAGAAGATGCCCCTGTTCAGCCAGTTGAAAAGGAAACTGAATTCCCTCCGTTAACACAGCAAGTAGAAGAGGACTCAGCAGATGAAGGCCCATCCGGGTTTTTAGAATCAAGGTCCAAACGACTGGTGCGACCACCTCAGAGACTCACTTATGACTCACCAGGGAAAAGCACAGAGGAAGCTATCACTACTGTACGCAGATCACCCAAAGTGTCCACCCTAACCACAGAGGTATCAAAGGACTTGTGTCCAATCCCGACCATCAGCACACCTTGGTGGAGTGTTCCTCTGCCCCCTCCACTTGCTAGACGTTGTCATAGACTGCATCTATCTATGCGCAGTAAAGGTATTCAGATGGTCTAGTATAAACTTTATATGTGCCTTTCATACTGTATATATTGTCTGTAGAACTTACAAATACAGTTTACCCTTTGGGGGGGACCCCAAAGACTTTAAGTAGGGGGAGAATGTAGCCCTGTTGTGATTTTCAGCCATTTAAGAGGATGTAGATATATATATATTGCAGCAGGTGGAGCCAGAGAACACAGATTTGGAGCCTGCAGTACAGAGCAGACATAGAGATACATTTCTACACCAAGGTGCTGGAGAACTGCATTTCCCAGGAGGCTGGGAGACAGGAAGTTCCAGGAGAGAGGGGAGTCAGGAGGAAGTAGTGAGGAGAGGGAGTCTGGAACAAGGACCCAGGCAAGACAGATCTGCATCACAGAGTGATTTAAGACAGCTTGTGTCAGAGCTGTGTGTTTGCCACTGAGACACAGGCTCTATGCAATAGTTCTTGGAGAGACTGATGTTCGTCTACTGAAACAGAGAGAGACTGTGTTTTGAGCGATCGAACTGAGGCCTGGTCGCAGGGCCGATCCAGCCACCGGAGTAATCCAGCCTGCCCAACTGAGTGAGTACAGCTGACAGAGGTTATTGCCAGATTCCCCAGACGGCCCCTAGACGATCTGAGATGTCCTGCCGGAGGCTTTAAAAGACTGCATCCATTTCACAGACGTCGGTCTGAGGAAAGAGGGACACTCGCTTCCGCAGACAACCATCCTCCTTCCCCAAAGAGACATTGGAAGTGGTGAGCGGCCTTTGGCCATTGCAACAAGTGTATTTCCTACATCTGTCATACATCCAGGGCCCCAACGTTGGCTAGCCTAGGACAGTACTACTGGCCAGTAGTTTAGGGTGGGGTCGATACTGCTAAGTATATAGATATATTACTGTTCATCGCATTCAATCTAAACGTATTATCTCATTCTGTTATTAGTTGTATTATATTAGAGTGGGGAGACATTAAGGGCTTTTGCTCTATCCCACAGTCATTAAATCTGTTATAAAACTTCACAAGGTGTGCTGGTGTGCTGTGGATTCATTGTTTGTGGTGTGTCACAGAGGTGAGACAGAAGACCCGATAATTCAGCGGCTCCTTCGGGGGTGAGCGCTACACGGTAAATAGAGATAGGTAGATTCAGGTAGAATGGAATAAAGTTACGGCGGCGTAGCTTAGCGTGTTTAGGCTACGCCGCCGTAAGTTAGCTAGGCAAGTAATGATTCTCAATGTACTTGCCTGCTAATATACGGCGGCGTAGCCTAAAGCGGGCGGGCGTAAGGGCGCCAAATTCAAATGTGTGTTAGGGGGGCGTGTTTAATGGTAATAAGGCTTGACCTTACGTTTTTGACGATTCTTTGTTACTGCGCATGCGCGGGGCGCCTACATTTCCCAGTGTGCATTGCGGCTAAGTACGCCGCACGGGCCTATTGATTTTGACGTGGACGTAAACGACGTAAATCCCGATTCACGGATGACTTACGCAAACGACGTAAAAAATTAGAATCTCGCGGCGGGAACGGCGGCCATAATTTAACATTGTTATTCCACCTAATAGATGGAATAACTTTAGGCCTGCTAATGCCTTATAGAATAGGCGTAAAACTACTGCGGCGGCGGGCGTACGTCCGTGAATCGGCGTATCAACTCATTTACATATTCTACGCCGACCGCAATGGAAGCGCCACCTAGCGGCCATCCGAAAAATTACAACCTAAGATAGGACGGCGCAAGCCCCTCTGTTTGAGCATACGCTTAAACAAAATTTGGCGTAGATTCTGAGTTAGGTCGACTTATCTACTGATAAGTCGGCCTAACTCTTACTGAATCTACCTAAGAGTCTTTTTCATATACCAACTGTGTCTATCTATCTGTTTATGCTGTATATTCACATGAACAGGATATACTGTGGTCATCTGATGATCACTTCATACACAGATGTAGTTCAGTACAGCACTTTATAACACATTAATAACCTGATTTCAGAATAACTTCACAGCATAAAATCCTCCAATGATTTCATGTCACCGTTTGGACATTTCTACGAGTCATAAAATGAATCTTCCTGAATGTGGAGAAATTGCTGGAAGCTGATTGATGACTTTGTGCCCATAGACTCACCACTAAGACCATTGATTAATCACCCAGTGTCCACATGCTGCCTGCCGCCTATTGACTGCATGTTTATTATCCAGACACAGCACTTTTACTGATTAAACTACCACCCGACTAAATGATGTCATTAGGTTGTAAATGATATTATGGGATTTACATAAGGGTGATATCAATACGTTGGTAATTTGGTGTTGAGCAGTGGATTTTGCTTGCAAAATGAAATATGTAGACAGGGTATGAATATTGGGTGGCTTGTCCTATGTGCAAACCCCACATTGTGTCTGGCAATGGGCAGACAGCACATGGGTTACATTGAAGTAAAACCCTAGCCAAAATCCATTTATTGTTCTAGATGTAGCCAGAACTGATTAGAACAAAAGTCCGGTTTTTATTGATGTCTGTGTCCCCACTGAAACAGGAAGCAAAACAAATCTTCCAAATTCAGACACAACTCCCCTCACTTTGGGGCCACAGAGGCGGCTCTTTAATTAGGCAAATTAGGCAGTCGCCTAAGGCCTCACACTCACAGGGGCCTCGTGGCTGCCTAACTTACCCAATGTATTACCCCAGTTTTGAGGGACAGGGGGACCTTAATGCTGCTGTGCTCAGGCAGCGTTAAGAGCCCTGACTCAAGAACGGGGCCGCCAGCATCCCTAACAACCAGTAAATATCGGTGACACCACCCCTTGTGACGTCAATGACCCAGCATGCCCTCAATCAATGACGCCACAAGGAGGTCGGGTTCACCAGGTGACATCACCAGGTGGCCCCCGCCCCTTGGTTATTAAAGAGAAGGATCTGAGGGCCGCCATGTTAAAGGGGGGCTTCCAGATTCCGATAAGCCCCCTGACCGCAGAACCTAACAACCACTGGCCAGGGTTGTGGGGAAGAGGCTCTTGTCCATGAATTATTTTTCCCATCATTGGTGTGAGTGGGGCCCCATGTCAAGTTTTGCCTAAGGCCTCATAAAAGCCTAGAGCCATCTCTGGATAATCTTTATCTATCTATCTATCTATCTATCTATCTATCTATCTATCTATCTATCTATCTATCTATCTATCTATCTACAGTATCTATCTATCTTAAACCCCAACAGAGAAAGTTAAAGTTAAAAGAGTTCTTCTTTCAACCTGCTAAAAAGTGTCCCCAAGCTCCACTTTGCCTGTATGAAAGCAGGGAGAGGTTAATGCTGCCCCGGTTGTGAAGGGTATGGTTTATTATTTTTCTGTGTTTTTCTTTTGGTGGGCTTTTCTAGGTCTGACCCACTGGTGGGGGTCCGCATCCAAAAAAAGGCCCCGGGGGCTTGGATCTCGGAGCTAGAAGTATGTGCCTCTTGTCGTCGTTGCCAGATCACCAGTGTCATCGGGATCGGAATTCCCGCTGTTAGGGGAGACTGCTGGGACTTGCACTTCTCCTTGAAGAAATCTCCTATGAGTTCTATCAAGTATAGACTTTCATCCTATGCAGGTATGCTGGGCAATACATCTGCCCTTCATCTATCAATCAGAATACATGTGCTCCCACTGTGGAGACTCTTCAAAGTTAGAGTTAGGGTCTGCACAATACAGGGTGCCTTGCCAGGGCCTGACACAGAAGCAGACACCATTGGCTCCCACAGCTGTCAAACAAAGTCAGTCAGTGAGCCAATGAGGAGAGAGAGGGGTGAGGCCAAGCCGAGGCTCTGTGTCTAAATTTTTGTTCTAGATGTAGCCAGGACAATTTGAATGTTTTTCAGGGGTTGGGTTTGGCCCCTTGGTTCCAGTGAAGGAAACACACACATAGCAGCAGCTTGGCTCTGGTGCCCCCATAACAAGCTGCTTGCTGTGGGGGCACTTGGCAGGAGGGAGGGGTCAGGAACTACAATGGGGGACACAAAAAGAGGAGGATCTGGGCTGCCCTCTGCAAAACCATTACACAGAGCAGGTAAGTATGTTGGTTATATTTTAAAAAAAAAATGTTTTTTTTTTTTACTTTGGTATCACTTTAATTTAAATCCACCCCTTGACCCATATTATTAAGTGAGGCTTGACAAAGGGGTAGTACCAGTGTCTTACTACTGATTCTAGGGGCGGGGCGAACGCCCTCCCTTGCCCTATGGAGCGGACGCCCATGCCTCCCTGAAACCCATTGCCATGCCCCTCTAAGCCATCACATTCTCCTGATGCCCTGTTTCTCTATGAGGTTTCCTGAGTGGCTCCAGCGCCTCTGCTGGTTTCTGACACTAGGCTGTCTGCATGAGACAGGAGGATTGACCGGGGAAAGGCTATCGTCTACTAGGATATATTACATGATGTTTTTGAGATCACACATTTGTGACTGCATATTTTTTTTTTTTACTTTTTATAGATTAATAAATTGCTACACTTAGCAGGTGCCACTTTGTTTTTTCTTTTTGTCTTTTCATATTTTTTTGTGAACCCGTACTTTGCCCGTATTCCTCTACCCCAACCAGTTATACTCACCTTCCCTTTCCTCCCTTACCACTCTTTTTGGCCACAGGGAGTTTAGAGAAAGAACTGGTGCCCAGCATGTCACACACCATAGCATTAACAGTACCCTTCACTTGGATCACCTGAGCTCAATAATTTAGATGGGTGTTCACATACAGTTTATTGCCTTTACACGCACATGAACTTCAATAGCTTTCCAGTTTTAGTCCGTAGGGTTTAATATTGAGTTGGCCCAACCATTGCAGCTATAACAGCTTCAGCTCTTCTGGAAAGGCTGTCCACAAGGTTTAGGGGTGTGTCTATGGGAAAGTTTGACCATTCTTCCAGAAACGCATTTGTGGGGTGAGGCACTGATGTTGGACAAGAAGGCCTGGCTCACAGTCTCCACTCTAATTCATCCCTAAGTTGTTCTGTTGAGTTGAGGTCAGGACTATGTACAGACCAGTCATGTTTCTCCACCCCAAACTCGCTTACCCATGTCTTTATGGACCTTGCTTTGTGTACTGGTCCAAATCATTTGGTGGAGGGGGGAATTATAGTGTGGGGTTGTTTTTTTAGGGGTTGGGCTTGGCCCCTTAGTTCCAGTGAAGGGAACTCGTAAGGTGCCAGCATACCAAGACATGTTGGACAATGTCATGCTCCCAGCTTTGTGGAACAGGTTTGGGGATGGTCCCCTTCCTGCTCCAACATGACTGCGCACCATTGTGCAAAGCAAGGTCCATAAAGACGTGGATGAGTTAGTTTGGGGTGGAGAAACTTGGTGCACAGAGTCCTGACCTCAACCAGATCGAATGCCTTGAATGAATTAGAGTGGAGACTGCAAGCCTGGCCTTTTCATCCAACATCAGTGCCTTACCTCACAAATGTGTTTCTTGAAGAATGGTCAAACATTCCCATAGACACACTCCTAAACCTTGTGGACAGCCTTCCCAGAAGAGGTGAAGCTGTTATAGCTGCAAAGGGTGGGCCAACTCAATATTGAACCCTACGGACTAAGACTGGGATGCAATTTAAAGTTCATGTGTGTGTAAATACTTTTGAAAATATAGGGCCAGATTCAGGTACATTTGCGGCGGTCTAACGTATCCCATTTACGTTACACCGCTGCAAGTTTTCAGCGCAAGTGCTTGATTCACAAAGCACTTGCCTGTAAACTTGCGGCGGCGTAGCGTAAATGCGTCCGGCGCAAGCCCGCCTAATTCAAAGGGGGCGTGTATCATTTAAATTAGGCGCGTTCCCGCGCTGAACGTACTGTGCATGCTCTGTTTTGTAATTTCCCGCCGTGCTTTGCGCAAAATGACGTCGCACCGACGTAATCTTTTGAATGGCGACGTGCGTTACGTCCTTTCCTATTCCCGGACGACATACGCAAAAAAAAAAAAATAATTAAAATTTGACGCGGGAACAACAGCCATACTTTAACATGGGCAGTCTAAATATAAGCCATGAAATAGCAGCCGTAAGTATACGCCGGGAAAAGCCAACTAGCGGCAATGTAAGAGAATGCGACGAACACGCGTACCTTCGTGGATCGCAGTAAACAGCTAATTAGCATACCCGACGCGGAAAACGACGCAAACTCCACCCAGCGGGCGCCGAAGTATTACACCTACGATCCGAAGGCGTACAAAGCCGTACGCCTGTCGGATCGAAGCCTAAAGCCGTCGTATCTTGGTTTGAGAATTCAAACTAAAGATACGACGCGGCAAATTTGAAAATACGCCGGTGTATCAGTAGATAAGCCGGCGAATTTCGACTGTGAATCTGGCCCATAGTGTATTTCATAAAGTGTTTCTCAGCTTGTATAATCCAGGTTTGTGTCAAGTTTACACTTTAACTCCATAACGCTAAATTGTAACCTAATAATTATCATCACAAAAATTATTATCAGTATGAAACTTAATACAGAGATCTCATCTAGACCACAGCCATATTATACACAGTTATTTTTAAATCGGAACTATTGAACACAAGAAAACTGTGAGACATGCACGATTTAACGATTTAATTTAGCCCAGGAACTACACAATTTATGAGCCCGCGTCTATTATTATAAACAAAGCGCTGGCAGCAAAAACTGACAGCACAGAGGGGTATTGATTGTCGATCAGCGCTGGTTAAAAATCACAATGTATCCCTAGTTATCTGACAATTTATAGGTAAGTTTAGCCAAAGGTGCAGCTTAACTGTGGCACCCAGACAATCCATCTTCCTGCCTCTATGGTCTCTGTTATTAAGATGGCTGTGTACAAGATAACATGATTTGTCTTTGACGATCCTTTTCACATATAATGTCCACATCCACTACTAAAAAGAAATTCCAATCAACTAATCAGTAGTGTATTTAGGTTTTGTGTTGCCCTAGGCCTGAATAAACATGTGCACCCCCTAATTAAAAAATGGCCCACCCCATCCTGTCAAGGCCACACCCTTTTTTGTTTACGACCCACCCTGAAATTTTTGAGTGGGGACACTAGTTCTCAGGGCCTGGGGGTGGGCAATGGATTCCCTTAATTTGCATAGATTTCCTCTCTCTTCCTGAAGGGAAATCTCTGCAATGGGACAAGGATCGTAAAAAAAAAAACTGATCATTTAGATGTTCATTGGTTCTTCTTGAGGAGGGCGCTGCAGGATTTCAATCCATGGCGGTGTATTGTGTTACCAATGGTTTGTTTGGTGACTGTGGTCCCAACTGCCTTGAGATCATTCACAAGCTCCTCCCGTGTAGTTATGGGCTGATCCCTCACTTTTCCCATGATCATCCTTACCCCATGAGGTGAAATCTTGCCTGGAGGGTGATTGACGATTTTTTTTGTATTTCTTCCATTTGCAAATAATCACTCCAACAGTTCTCTCCTTCTCACCAAGCTTCTTGCTGCTGGTCTTGTAGTCCATTCCAGCCTTGTGCAGGTCTACAATCTTGTCCCTAACGTTCTTTGACAACTCTTTTTAATGAAAGAAAGAGATTCTTAGGAGAGGTGTCTTTTATACACATGGCTATGTTAAGAGATGCAAACCCCACCTTACCACTACTACTCCCCTACTTGTTATACGCAAGTAGTAAATAACTTAAAGGCACCATTTTTGGAATAAAATTGTCCGTACCGGCCATTTATTAACAAATAACCAAAAAAAACATTTTGCTTAACAAAAGCAATAATCTTATGCTGCGAAAAAACGATCGGACATTCCGACAAAAAAAACGTGGATTTTTCCCGACAGAATGTTGGCTCAAACTTGTGTTGCATACACACGTTCACACAAACATTGTCGGAAATTCCGAGCGTCAAGAAGGCGTTGACGTACAACACTACCACAAGTCGAGAAAAATGATGTTCGATGATTCTGAGCATGTGTAGGAATGCGACAAGAAAATTCGGAAAAATTGAGAACCAACTCTCAAACATTTGTTGTCGGAAATTCCGACCGTGATAAATACTAAACCAGGTTGCTGATCTTTGAAGGCACTGAAGAACCCCAAATGGATTTTGGATCTGTGTGACCACAGTAGGTCCCCAGCCGCAACACACTGACTGAGGGAAGATCCCAAACTCTCCACCTTCCAACGCAGATACCCATATGCTCAATGCCCAGTTAAACCTTGGTTAACTGGCATCTTACAGAGGACCCCATACCATAGATGGTTCCCCACTATGCCATATTGCTATTATTTCAGAAGGCCTCCAAAGATCTCAACCACCAAACCTCTACAACAGTCATTGTAACACATCCATTCCAAAGGGCGAGAGGGTGGGAAGTTCCTTCTTCGTCCGATGACTTCCAACTGACCATCAAACTCTTAACCCTTCCCTTCCCTAGCCTGCAAACCCTTCCTATTCCACCCCCACTTTAGATATGTGGATCCTGCAATTCTGCATTTACCCTTTGTGTCCTAATTGCCCTGCTACCTAGTCATGCCAGCCCTAAGCTTATTTTAATTTCTTACTTTTTTTTGCTTCAAGCCTATCTTAAAGCGGATGTCCTCCTAAAAAAAATAATATTAAAAGCCAGCAGCTACAAATACTGCAGCTGCTGACTTTTAATAAATGGACACTTACCTGTCCAGGGTGCGCGCGATGTCGGCAGCTAAAGCCGAGCAATTGCTCGGCTCTCGGTTGGCCCCGCCGCCATCCTCGGTGAGGGAATCAGGAAGTGAAGTATTGAGGCTTCACTTCCAGGTTCCCTATTGAACATGCGCGAGTGGCGCTGAGCGTCTCCACTGGTCCCCGCTGTCAACTGGGACCAGTGTGTTTTCCAGAAGACAGCGGGGGGGGCGGGAAGGGGCGTGACTCCCAAGGGAGTCTATGCCTGGAAGTGGGTGCAAATACCTGTATTATACAGGTATCTGCACCCCCCTTCCCCCCTGAAAGGTGCCAAATGTGACACGGAGGGGGGAGGGTTACGAAAGGCGGAGGTTCACTTTTTGTGTGGTCCTCTGCTTTAATAAGTTGTCGTCAGAAGCACCTTCATAAATTGACAGGACTACTCTGTGTACCACATGAGCACATACTGTAGCCAGTCTGCGGGAATTATTGTTGGTTGGTAGGGGATCAAATACTTTTTTTACTCACTGAACTGCAACTCAACTCATATTATATTTGTATCATGTATTTTTTCAAAAATGTTTGCTTAATATTCTGTCTCTATCATTTAAAATACACCTATGATAACAATTATAGACCCTTCATTTTCATTGTAAGTGGATCAACTTACAAAATCTACAGGGGCTTAAATAATTATTTTCCCCACTGTGTGTATACCTAAAATACTTCCTGTCCTAAGGTGACAACTTTGCTCCTCCACATATACAGTACACTAGAACAGGAAATGTGTTGCTGGAAGGATCAACAGGTCAAAATAAGGGTATAGCCAGAAAATAGTAAATAAAGGCAGCCACCACATCTAAGGACTGGTAAGCCGCAATATAAACATATATATTATTATTATTAATATTATACAGGATTTATATAGCGCCAACAGTTTGCGCAGTGCTTTACATCAGGGAAGACAGTACAGTCACAATACAATTCAATACAGGAGGGATCAGAGGGCCCTGCTCGTTAGAGCTTACAATCTAGAAGGGAGGGTCAAGTGGAACAATGGGTAGTAGCTGTATATATATTTTAATTTAGACACTAATAAACAAAATTCAAATAAAATTGAGCCAAAATCATTTTCAATTGTCTGTCATTACAGGTCATACAGAAATCTGTTTTGGCTATAAACATGTTTTCCATTGGAACTATTGGCCCGGATTCTTAAAGCACTTACGACGACGTATATTTATATACGCCGCGTAAGTGCACTGATGCGCCGTCGTATCTATGTGCCTGATTCCTAAAGCTAGATACGCCTGAATTGTGGCTTCATCCGACCAACGTAAGTTTCCTACGCCGTCGGAGCCTGGGTGCATATTGCCGCTGGCCGCAAGGGGCACTTCCATTGATTTACGCGTCGAATATGCAAATGACAGAGATACGCCGATTCACGAACGTACTTACACCCGTCGCTGTAATCTACGCCGTTTACGTAAGGCATACATGCGGCGTAAAGTTATTCCACCTATAGGACGCGCATCCCATGCAAAGGTATGGACGACGGAACAGCCGTCGTATTTTACGTCGTTTACGTAGGACTACGTGAATAGGGCTGGGCGTAGGTTACGTTCAGTGATTCAACGTATCTTAGGCGTTAGGTCCTAGTGATTCTGAGTGAGTGAGTGAGTGAGTGAGTAACTTGTATAGCGCAGCAAATGCGAACTTAATTCGCCTCAAGGCGCTTGGCATCTAGAGTTGTACAGGTCTTTCAGAAGAGGTGGGTCTTTAGCTTTTTCCTGAATGCCCGATGGTTTTCTTCCAAGCGGATGGTCGTGGGTAGAGCATGCGTGCCGTCCGTTCGGCCATTCATTTGCATGGGGTCACGGTTCATTTAAATGGATCACGCCCACTTCCTTCATACTTTGAATAAGGCGGACTTACGTTTGAGAATACGCAGAAGCAACGTTGGGGGCGAGGGCTTTGTGAATACTGTTCTTGCCTCACTGATTTACATCGGCGTAGCGCATATGAGATGCGCTACGCCGGAACAAAGATGCGCCGATCTACCTGAATCTGGCCCATTATGTTTATGTTTATACATATGTTATATTATAATGTATGCATTTTATTATGATATGGTATATGTATAACGGGCATCTAAAAATGCTGGATTTGGCAAAAAAGTCAAATATTACATGACAAATACTGTATAAATGACTTACATTTTTAGTTCTCACCAAACCTGTTTATTTCTGGAACCTCATCTTTGTCCTTGACCTCTGCTGCTTGTTACCACAGATATCTGTGAAGGATCTTGATCTGTCTCAAGCTGTTTTATGTAAGGGGGTCATAAATAGTTTATGCTTCAGATTAACTACCATGAAGTGGTGAAGGATTTGTGGAGTTAGATAAGTATCACAGATGAAGAAGACGTAGGAGAAACAATTGGTTTAATGCAATACCCTCATAAACACTTTCCGAGAGATTTAGTAAAAACTCTAAAACCTGAGAAGCTCACAATCCAATATTCAAGGCTAATACTGGCTTTACAACCAGCAGTTTTTCAACCTCAAAAAAGATCAAATGATCAAAACCAACAACAACCGCTGACATTTATATTTATGAGGCAGTAGTGGTAGTATGTCACCTTGATCTGTTTTATCATTTTTTATAATGAAATAGGTTGGAATTCCGAAAAACATGTTGTATGTATGGCAAGTATGAGCAAGTATACAGTGAGGCCCAGATTCTCAAAGGAGATACGACGGCATATCTCCAGATACGCCGTCGTATCTCTGAGTCTGAGCCGTCGTATCTATGCGCCTGATTCTTAGAATCAGTTACGCATAGATTTGTATTAGATCCGGCCGGCGTAAGTCTCTTACGCCGTCGGATCTTAACTACATATTTACGCTGGCTGCTAGGGGCGTGTACGCTGAATTTACGCCTAGAAATATGTAAATCAGCTAGATACGCGAATTCACGAACGTACGCCCGGCCGACGCAGTACAGATACGCCGTTTACGTTAGGCTTTTCCTGGCGTAAAGTTACCCCTGCTATATGCGGCGTACCAATGTTAAGTATGGACGTCCTTCCCGCGTCGAATTTAGAACATTTTACGTCGTTTGCGTAAGTCATTCGCGAATAGGGCTGGGAGTCATTTACGTTCACGTCGAAAGCAATGGCTTCTTGTGGGTTAATTTGGAGCATGCGCACTGGGATACTTTCATTGACGGCGCATGCGCCGTTCCTAAAAAGCGTGATTTCCATGGGGTCACATCAAATTTACATAACACACGCCCACATTTACCACATTTGAATTAGGCGGGCTTACGCGGCCTATTTACGCAACTTTCGTTTGAGAATACGGCACTTGCCTGTAAAAGTTGCGGAGGCGTAACGTAAATAGGATATGTTACGCCCGCACAAAGATACGCCGCTGTATGTGAATCTGGGCCTAGGTGTGCAGTATTGGGGCAATATGGGCAGCACATGGTTTAGTGGTTAGCACTTCTGCCTTGTAGCCTTGCCTTTGGTTTGAATTCCAATCAACTACCTGCATGGAGTTTGCATGTTCTCCTTTGTGCTTGCATAGGTTTCCTTTGGGTACTTGAGTTTCCTCTCACACTTCAAACACAGGCTGACAGCTTAAATGGGTTGTAAGGGTACAATTTTTTTCCCTGAATA
Organism: Rana temporaria; assembly: GCF_905171775.1. Taxonomy (NCBI): domain Eukaryota; kingdom Metazoa; phylum Chordata; class Amphibia; order Anura; family Ranidae; genus Rana; species Rana temporaria. The sequence goes on from NC_053501.1 coordinate 27,374,141, forward strand.
GCTTCCTTTACCTTAGTGCAGTCCTCAGGGCATCTATTGTACAACTTTTCTTGTTATCATTAACAAATTCCATACAAATTACGTAGCGCCACAAAATGATACTTTGCTCTGTATTCTCTAGTGTAAAAGGTGTAAACCGCGCTAACCCAAATAGGTGGTATATTGCAGCTAGATACAGAGATCCAGCGCACACCCCACAGGTGTGATTAATCAAGCACACAAACTAATGTAAAACGTGAATGAGTGAAAGAACATGTGAAAAAGAAAAATGAATGAGCGGTGCTGCAATTGAATGATATTTTGAATAGAGAACTAAGTGATAATGTGAAAGGAATAAAAATGTATGCGCAATCTGAAGTCGCATACTGAGCGACTGATGGATGTATATATAGGTGTTTTAAATGTGATAAAAACTAAAGTACACAAATATACTGAAGGTAATTGCTAAATTAGTGAAACAATTATTCAAAACAGGAACACCCAACATTGGATCTGACCCTCAGAGATCGTGACAGATCATGTAAGTCCATACAAACATGGCTTAATATGGGGGCACTGATGGAAACAAGGTGGCAGTCCAAAAAAATGTAGCAAAAAACAACAAAATGTAACAAAAAACAACAGCAACAGGAAGATGAAGTCCATACGGGGTACACCACTCGTTCCGGTAAGCTGTCACCTTATCTATGTAGGAGAAGTGCCTAGTGTTTGAAGATTTGTAGTGAATTATCTGCAATCCAGCTGTCAGAGTGGTGTACCCCGTAAGCTCTGAACTTGTGCTTAAAAAAAGGAAAAAACATTGAAATCAATGCTTCCGGTGCCCTGCATGTAGATTAGGGGCCCGGCGCATGGATTAGGAGGGCAGCGCCCCTGCGTCACGTATAAACGGGCCGCCACTTCATGTTTGTTATTTTAAGTAAAGAAAATTACTTTACAACCGCTTTTAAGCCTCACATGTTAGTTATTATGGAAATTCTAGAAAAACGGAAAAACTTACTAATTTTTACCTTCTTTTTTGTGCAATTTTCTTTGGCATTTATAAAAATAAATCTCATTCAAAGAACAGAAACCTCAGACTGACTGAAATCCAGGATTTAATTTATACAACAAAACCCTTTGTCACATCAGTTCATAATTGACATCAACAATAGAAACCTATACAAGCTGTACAGTAATTCCGTCTATAAATTCTAATCTATCTAGAGAACAAAGAATGAAAAGCGGATGAATTGTATGAAATCCAAATTACATTCAACTTTTATTTATTTTTATATGATGCTTATCCCATTCAGCATTAGAGTAATCCTTTTTTTGTGAGTTTTCACTATATATTTCTTTATCTGTTCAGATTTGTGAACCGTATCTGTACAGAAAATATAGAAAAAAAGTGGAAGACAAATGGACTACAAAGGACCATAAAAAGACTCCTTTTGTGAATTTGCACATGTAATTAGAGATTTAGTTTTATTTTAGAACATGGATTTGGATATACACTGTATTTCCTAAAGTATTGGGACACCTGCCTTTACACGCACATGAACCTTAACCACTTAAGGACCGCCTCCTGCAGATATACGTCGCCAGAATTGCACGTCTGGGCACAAGCATGTACCTGTACATCCTCTTTAAGTGCCTAGCCGTGGGTCACGGGCGCGCGCCCGCGGCGCGCCACGTGACCCGGTCCGAAGCTCCGTGACCGCGGCCGCGGGACCCACGGACCCGATCGCCGACGGAGTCCCGCGATCGGTCCCCGGAGCTGAAGAACGGAGAGTGCTGTGTGTAAACACAGCTTCCCCATTCTTCACAGTGGCAGCTTTATTGATCGTGTGTTCCCTAATATAGGGAAACACGATCAATGACGTCACACGTCCAGCCCTGCCCCCCTACAGTTATAAAAACATATGAGGTCACACATAACCCCTTCAGCGCCCCCTAGTGGTTAACTCCCAAACTGCAATTGTCATTTTCATAGTAAACAATGCATTTTTATAGCATTTTTTGCTGTGAAAATGACAATGGTCCCAAAAATGTGTCAAAATTGTCCGATGTGTCTGCCATAATGTCGCAGTCACGAATAAAATCGCTGATCGCCGCCATTTGTAGTAAAAAAAAAAAAATTTTATAAAAATGCTATAAAACTATCTCCTATTTTGTAAACGCTATAAATTTTGTGCAAACTAATCGATAAATGCTTATTGCAATTTTTTTTACCATAAATAGGTAGAAGAATACGTATCGGCTTAAACTGAGGAAAAAAACGTTTTTTTATATCTTTTTGGGGGATATTTATTGTAGCAAAAAGTTAAAAATATTGAATTTTTTTCAAAATTGTCGCTCTATTTTTGTTTATAGCGCAGCATGTCTGCTCGTCTGTACAAGGCCTGAGGTGGAGAAACTTGACTGGCCTGCACAGAGTCCTGACCTCAACCCATAAAGCTCCATACACACGATCGGAATTTCCGATGGAAAAAGTCAGACGGACTTTTTCCATCGGAAATTCCAACCGTGTGTATGCCCCATCGGAGTAATTCCATCGGAAATTCCGATAAATTCCATCGGAGTTTACATAGAGAACTATTTTACTCTGTTGGAATTCCGATGTGAATTTGGTCGGACAAAGGTCCGATCGTGTGTACAGGGCATTAGAACACCTTTGGGATGACTGCGAGTCAGGTCTTCTTGTCCACATCAGTGCCTAACCTCACAAATGTGTTTGCTCTGGAAGAATGGTCAAACATTTCCATAGACACACTCCTATTGGGCCTAATATCCCAAGCAATGTAAGGGGCAGTACAAACAGGTGTTTGGGCCACAGTTTTACCCCTGCCTTAAATATAACATGCAGCCAGAGGGGGTCTTAGGCTGCAGGGGTTGGGAAGTCTGCCTATGACATTCCCATTGCCATACATCTGCGCATTGAAATGCTTTAGAAAAGGCAACTATATGCAGTGCACTGGGGTCAATAGGTCCCTATACAGACATGTGGTTAAAGAGAGGCAGGAAGCTTCAGTTCTCATCTCTCGTATTTCTATACTCCATATGTGTGTCATGTGTGTATTGTAAATGTCGATACGACTGTACACAAGTTCATGAGGTTACCATGGTTATGGGGCTCGTGGGAAAATATATATTCATTGCTTTTTTATTTGCTCTGCTTTATACATTCTAGTTTGTCAGCACTGAGAATAAAAAAAAAAATCAATGAATAAAAGGTAAAATTGGATAGATCGTGCCGTGCATAAGAGGACTGCTGGAAAGTGGAAGATTCAGATTAACACGTTTAATTAAAGATTTCCAAACAAAGACAAAGCAAGGTCTCGTCTTGTATTTGCAGATACGCTAATGATCAATGATAACCATCTGACCTCCTTCAGGGTTCCAATTCCCAGAATGAACACCTTGCTTTGTTTTAGAAAGTGGCAAATTTAGAATGTTACCCAGAGGTACATCAGCCTAACCATTAACGTGGAACTTGAATTAAAGTTACACTAACCTTTGGTTTTAAAAAAATAATAATAATATTCAAATATATATGGGATAGAAGGCAGCAGGCATTTTTTAAGTTTATATATAATAAATTCAGACCAGACAAGCAATTATAATTTTGAAATAAATATTTTATTGGATAAATATTTTCGGGCCGCTGCTTTAATAAATGTTCTAAAATATTTTGGGGCAGATTCACGAACAGCGGCGCATATATCCGCCGGGCGTAGCATATCTAAGATACACTACGCCGCCGTAACTTACTTGTTTTTTTTTCGAATCCTCTAAGTTACGGCGGCGTAGTGTATCTTTGGCAGCATAAGGGCGCGCAATTCAAATCGATGTGATGGGGGCGTGGTTAATGTAAATACGTTGTGACCCGACCTAAAAAACAATGTTTTTTTGAACGGCGCATGCGCCGTCCGTGGGGGTATCCCAGTGCGCATGCTCGAAATTAAACCGGAACAAGCCAGTGCTTACGACGGTGATGTCATTCTACGCAAATCCCTATTCGCGAACGACTTACGCAAACAACGTAAAAAATTCAAATTTCGACGCGGGAACGACGGCCATACTTAACATTGAGTACGCCACCATATAGCAGCTATAACTATATGCCGGAAAAAGCCGAACGCAAACGACGTAAAAAAATGCGCCGGCCGGACGTACGTTCGTGGACCGCCATATCTAGCTAATTTGCATACTCGACATGGAATTAGACGGAAACGCCACCTAGCGGCCAGCGTAAATATACACCTACGATCCGACGGCGTACTAAGACGTACACCTGTCGGATCGATCCCTCATTCCGTCGTATCTTGTTTTGTGGATACAAAACAAAGATACGACGCGGGAACTTTGAAATTACGCGGCGTATCAATAGATACGCCGGCGTAATTTCTTTGTGGATCTGCCCCTTTATATATAAATAAATAAAATCAACCTAGCCACTACGGCTCAGGCTGAATAATATTCTCTCTTCTAATCAAAACAAATTTACCCCAAATAAAAGGATTTGGGGAGCTGTCCTCTTTAGTTTCTTTTTGGCAACTGTAAACGGTCCGTAAACGATAGCCCACCTTGCTGTACACAAGCATTCATTGGTGGGTTTAACTGACCTATCTTTTATAAAATTTAAAATGTCTTTAATTTTATTGGATAATTCATGCTAGCCTATGAAATTGTCCTATTTTCAAAACTTTAGGGATATTTTAAGATAACAAGTCGCTGCCTCAGATCCCATGAAGAATGGGGGAGGGGCCTATAAATAGGCATATTTTACCCCTTTTTCCCTTACATTCCTTTTCTTCTTCTTCTTCTACTTCATCTTCTTCTTCTTTTCCAATAATTGTATTGAGTTTTTACAATAAAATATAACAAAACAGCCTGAATAGAGTGGATACTTAAAATTTCCAAACAGTACGGCCGCGTACACACGACCGGTCCAAACCGATGAAAAGGGACTGAAGTTCAGTTTGATCGGTCCAAACCGACCGTGTGTACGGCCCATTGGTCTGTTGTCCTTCGGACAAAAATTATAGAACTTGCTTTAAAATCGAACCGATGGACGGCTGACCGATAGGTCCAAACCGATGGTTAGTACCCAAAGGCATCTGTTCAAAACCCGCGCATGCTCAGAATCAAGTCGATGCATGCTTGGAAGCATTGAACTTCATTTTTCTCTGCACGTCGTTGTGTTTTACGTCACTGCGTTGGACTCGATCGTTTTTTTAACTGATGGTGTGTACGCACATCAGACCATCAGTCTGCTTCAGCGGTGAACCGATGAAAACGGTCCGTCGGACCATTCTCATCAGATGGATCGACCGTGTGTACACGGCCTAAGTAATAACATTCCATGTAACAGGTCAAATATGTATTCTTAACCACTTAAAGACCTTAGGTGTTTTTCAGATTTGGTGTTTGCAAGACTAAAACAGTTTTTTCTGCTAGAAAATTACTTAAAACCCCCAAACATTATATATATTTTTTTTCTAACACCCTAGAGAATAAAATGGCGGTCATCGCAATACTTTTTGTCACACCGTATTTGCGCAGCAGTCTTACAAGCGCACTTTTTTTGGAAAAAATTCACTTTTTTGAATTAAAAAATAAGACAACAATAAATTTGGCCCAATTTTTGTATATATTGTGAAAGATAATGTTACGCCGAGTAAAATGATACCCAACATGTCACGCTTTAAAATTGCGCCCGCTCGTGGCATGGCGTCAAACTTTTACCCTTAAAAATCTAGATAGGCGACGTTTAAAAAATTCTATAAGTTGCATTTTTTGAGCTACAGAGTAGCTCTAGGGCTATAATTATTGATCTCGCTCTAACGATCGCGGCGATACCTCACTTGTGTGATTTGAACACCGTTTTCATATGCGGGCGCTACTCGCGTATGCGTTCGCTTCTGCGCGCGAGCTCGTCAGGACGGGGCGCTTTAAAAAAAAATGTTTTTTGTTTTCTTATTTAATTTTATTGATTTTATAATTTTTTACACTAAAATATAAAAAATAAAAAAAATGATCACTTTTATTCCTAATACAAGGAATGTAAACATCCCTTGTAATAGAAAAAAGCATGACAGGTCCTCTTAAATATGAGATCTGGGGTCAAAAAGACCTCAGATCTCATATTTAGGCTTAAATGCAAAAAAAAAAAAAAAAAAAAGGAAAATTTGTCATTTAAAAAAATGACAAAAAAAAATTGTCTCTTTAAGAGGCTGGGCGGGACTGACGTTTTGACGTCACTTCCGCCCAGCAGAGCTATGAGGACGGCTGGGGGCCATCTTGCCCTCACTCAAGTCCTCGCTCTCCAGGCGGCAGCATCGGATCTCCTCCGCCGCTACCGACGGCTCCGGTAAGCGGCGGAGGGCGCGGAAAAGCGGCGGGAGGGGGGGGGCCCCTCTCACGCCACCGATAAGGGCGATCTCGCGGCGAATCCGCCACGGAGACCGCCGTTATCGTTTACACGTTTGCCCGCTGAAAACATGGATATCTCAGTTGTGGCAGCAGCTGCTGCCGTTACTGAGATATCCATGTTTAAAAAGAGGACGTACATTTACAATACGCGGGTCTTTAAGTTGTTAAAGAGGAGTTCCACCCATTTTTTCATCTTTGGCTGTGCTGCATGCCCTTAGCGCATAGTTTTCACAATGGGCAATATTTCTATTTTTTTTGGCTGGTAAATACCTTTTTTCCCCGTTTTTCTACAGCTTCCTGGTCTTATTAGCCTAGGCGATTAAGCAAGAGTTCCTGGGAGATAGGCATAATGAAATCTCGCGTTTTTTGTACCTGTTGTGTGTGGGGAGAGAGAGGAGCTTTCAGAATATTCAACGGCGACGTCGGGGTGGGCGGGACAGAGCGGCTATTGAACACCAGGCAATTATTTGTGTATGGGGCTCCGCCCTGACCCCATCCTATTGGCTCACGTTCGATAGCTGCTCTGTCCCGCCCACCCCGAATTCGCAGATGAATATTCTGAAAGCATGAATATTCTGAAAGCTCCTGTCTCTCTCTCCCTCCAGCGTGGGCTAGACATTTCTCTCTAAATTGAAAGTTGTGTGACACTGTCTTGTAATCTAACTGTGTGCAGGGAGAGAGAGAAAGGATCTTTTAGAATTCATTGGCGATGTCAGGGTGGGCGGGACAGAGCAGGCTTGGAACACCAGCCAATTATATGGCGTCTTAAGAAAGGGGGCGGAGCCGCATACACGTAGCGGCCCGCCCTGACCCCATCCTAATGTCGCAGTCATGATAAAAATCGCTGATCGCCGCCATTACTAGTAAAAAAAAAATTATTAATAAAAATGCCATAAAGCTATCCCCTATTTTGTAGACGCTATAACTTTTGCGCCAACCTATCAATGAACGCTTATTGTGATTTTTTTACCAAAAATATGTAGAAGAATATGTATTGGCCTAAACTGAGGAAAAAAACGTTTTATTATATATTTTTGGGGGATATTTAATATAGCAAAGAGTAACAAATATAGATTTTTTTTACAAAATTGTCACTCTATTTTTGTTTATAGCACAAAAAATAAACCACAGAGGTGATCAAATACCACCAAAAGAAAGCTCTATTTGTAAGGAAAAAAGGACTAGAATTTTGTTTGGGAGCCAAGTCGCACGACCGCGCAATTGTCAATTAAAGCGACGCAGTGCCGAAACGCAAATAGTGGCCTGGTCTTCAACCAGAAAAATGGTCCGGGGCTCAAGTGGTTAAAAAAAACTTTTTTTTTTTTTTTTGCTGCTGTAATCTGACTTTCTGTTAGAGGGTGGCTATGTTTATTCTGCAACATCCCATTATTTGTATGAGTGTACCTCTCTTGCTCACTCCTCCTGAGATAGACTATGGATTATGGGATTTTTAGTGTGCATAGAGCAGTATAAATGACCACAATTAACATGCAGTGCTCATTCCAAGCAAAGGAAAAGGAGAGGTTATGGAGCTCATGAAGGACATTACAAGGAGGCAGAAAAACACAGTAAAAAAACATTTGATGGAACATAGATTACAGAAGCATTAAATAGTGGATGTTTATGGATTATTTTGGAACACAGAGATATTGTTTAAAGTCACTTTAACTGTTACCCAGAACATTTATATTCAAGGCATTCTGTGAATGATAACTGGCATAGTTGTTTGTGCATTCAACCAAAATGTCAAGCCGTCAAATGGTAGGTGTCATACCTGATCATATGTCCATTGCCACTGCAACTGCATGTAGGCAGGTGTAGAACGGACTCCCTGCACAGGCGGTGCTGTGACTGCAGAGAGGGAAGAGGACAAGAGGAACTCTTGTTCTTCTGCGACTTCCATAGGTGTCATCAGGAGAGTAGCCGCTTGATTGGATGCTGCTGCCCTGGATGGTCTTGGAAACCATCTTTGCATTTGCAGGCATAACAACAGTACTATATAAGGCCCAAGGTGCAAAGGTAGCCTCCATACTCGCCATAAGGTCTTATATACAGACCGGTACGTATCATATATACCAGCACAAGTAATTAAGTACATACCACCCCCCGTTAACACTCGTAGAAGTCCATGTAGATGACAGGTATTAGACACACCATGTCTTGAGTCCGCAGGAAAGTACCGGCAACAGGCTGAAAAAAAAAACAAAATCAAAAAGAAAAAGGGGACAAGAAAACAAATAAAAAACGGGTGAGCAAAATAAAGCAGCAAAAGCGGAGCACAGCCTTGCTGCACGGGCTGGTCCTCGCAGGACAAGTGGGAAACCTGGGGGGCCCCAACGTCTCGATATAGCCCAACGATCGAAGGAGCTTGCATCCTTGCTCTTCACATCAGGACGCAACAAAATGGTGTCTTCCAGAGTTCCATCTATCCGCCTTTACAGGAACATATAACAAAAAGCTGTGTGCAGATTCAAAACTCTCCCTCAAAACTCAACCTCAAACAGGGATAAACTCTTGACAGTCGTGCTGATGTAGAAGAAGCTTCAACGAACAGGAGGGGGCGCCCCTCTCAGCGAGTGTTCCATTCTGTCTAGCCAGGCAGACGCAGCGGCGGGATTTTCAAAAAAGTGGGTTTCGGTATTAGCAACAACACGCAGTTTAGCAGGATAGAGCATAGCGTATATCACCTCGTATTTTCTGAGGCGCCTCTTGACATCAGTGAACTGGGCCCTGCGACGCTGCACCTCCGCAGAAAAATCTGGATAAAAGGATATCCTGGTATTATCAATTTTCATGAGGTCGCCCTTGGTTCTGGCACACTGTAAAATAGCATCTCGGTCTTTAAAGTTCAGGAGTTTAAAGAGAAATGGGCGCGGGGGTGCCCCAGGCCTAGAAGGTCTAGCCGGGACTCTGTGAGCCCTTTCCACCGCGAACATTTTTGAGAAGGCCTGGACCCCAAATGTATCAATCAGCCAGCCTTCTATGAAGGCTACTGGGTTCTTCCCTTCCGCTCTTTCGGGGATCCCCACTGCCCTTATATTATTCCTCCTCAGTCTGTTTTCCATGTCCTCTAAACGGGCAGTGTGGCCAGAGGAGTGAGACTGTAAATGCTGAACTTCCCTCAGTAATGGCGCCACATCATCCTCCACATTGCTCATCCTCCCCTCCAAGTCAGCGGTGCGGTCGCGGAGCTTTTGCATATCATGCCTGAGGAGGTTAACCTCAATTTTCACCCCCTTAATCTCAGTGGTCAGGGCAGTGATGGCGACTTTGCATGATGTAACAGCCGTTAGTACATCCCTTAGAGTGGGTTCCGCTGTAGGCCCCGAGGGACCCGGCTCCTCCACAGTTGTGGGAAGGGGGGCCTGTGTACTCACTGCGTCCCAGGCTGTAGTGTCCGCTGCATCGTCGGACCAGACTAGTCCAGAGGCTTCCATCTCCTCATGCTCCGAGCGGTCTGTGAGCTGGAGGTCCGATCTGGGAGGGATATCCTTGGCTCCTGGCTTGGTGAAAAGCCGAATGGCTGCCTCCTTTGCTGAGCGCGTGGAGCGGGCGCCATCTTGCGCGGCATGGTCCGCCGCAGACGAGGAGTCTTTCCCCCTCCGGGACATGATTGCACGCTGTCACCGGTTCCCTGTAGGGCAGTAAGCCTGTCTGAGAGCCGGGAAGTCGAGTAGCAGGGTCTGCGGCAGTGTAGGATAAGTGGTTCAGGATCAATTTCAGGATACCCGGCGGAGCTAGAGCTCAGAGCGTCCTACTCCATCGGCTGCAAGCCACGCCCCCGGAAACCATCTTTAGTGTGGGCAGTGCTATCAGGAATGTGCAGTCAGGGGAGGCAGAGCCATGAACATTAAAAAAAAAATTGATTGAGCTTTGAGGGTCAGAAGCTACATACAGAGCAGCCAGTTTAAATACAGCACATCCTGTTTGCAGCAGACTGAGAGGATGAGATCCGAGTGCCTCTCACTTTTTGTCAGAGGCACTCAGCTCAATGGACAGCTTGGAGACTTGGACCAATGGTAAAGTACCATTGGCCCAAGCTATCCAATAAAAATGCTGCAGTGGAGGCACTCCTCTCACTGCAGTGTCATAGAAGGGGGCATGTGTCTAGAAGACAAATGCTCCCTTCCAGTCCAGCCCTTTTAACTAGAAGGAAAAATAGGAGTTTATGGGTATAAACTTGTAAAAGATATTCCTGGCACAACTCCAGGATATGTCCTAAACTGCCTCTGATTCAAATCTATAATAGTGAAAGCATGCAGATGAGGAGAGAATATCAATTCAGTCTGCTGCCTTTTAGCTTCCAACCGCAAAGAGGCGGAACCTTTATTGGTATCACAGATTTATAGACAGAGTGACATAAGCAATCATCATTCATATGGGTACATCTGATTCGCTAATCCACATATGGTCTTCTCTTGTGATGTCTCTGCTTGCCACGAGGCACACACATTCCACAGTCATGGGGGCCATCTTTCTTTGGTCGATGGGATGGGCAGAAAGAAAGGGGTTTGGAGTAGGGAGTAGAGAGACATGTTTTCAGTTTTCCTTCCCGAGCCGAGATTTAACTCTATAATGACTTGTTTAAGGAAAATAATACTATTGTAATACACCCATATATACATATATATATATATATATATATATATATATATATATATACACAAAGATATGTCTCATAGAAACATTAACAGCGCTATGTGAATATTAAAATTCCACTGAACCAAGTGTTCACAATCTGCTATAATCAAGGGCAGTGATCTCACAGGGGTTCAATCCTATGATCCGCCCAAACAAAGAAATGAAAATGCACAAAACACAAGAAGTCCCAAATTAGTGATTAAACATCATATAGTCTCTTGTTCACAGTGCTTCCTTAATGTAGGGTAGATAGTTATAGTGATCATTCCTGGTATATCCAGACAATCCTTCAAACGTTGTCCCCCTTAAGGTATTCTACTCACCAGACTTCAGTGGTGTATGTTGCCTTAAAATCTCCTCTTAATCAGGGATCATCAGTCACTCTCCTCCTGGCCCCAACTCAGCACAGCGTCAGATACTCTCTTCCCAGTGCATGTGGATTCAATACAGTGGGTGAATGCATGCAGCATAAGGGGTCATGTAAGTGAAGCAGAGAGGCATAGCATAGTGTAAAATCCTTTTTATTATAAAATCATTCCCCCGCAACATGTATATGCTTACAAGGTGTATAAAAGTTGAATGCACATCAGATAAAAAGACAGCAGCTCACTCAGGTGGATATGCCTCCAAAGCAGATCTCCAGCTGGTAATTCCCGGGTGCAGCTTTCTCCGTGTGTACGATGCGTCGCGTAGCCTCCTAAATATATATAGAACAAGAAATAAAATAAAATAAATAAAACAATATAAGAAAGGAAAGCAATATTTGAGTGGCTAGGAGAAAAATAACATAAACACAAAATAATAATTTTATCAACTCCATCACAAACTAATGCGCATTTACCCACAATCCCATGTTTTTGTCACACAGTTAAGAGGGACAATGAGAATCTGTTGCCGATGAAAAGGTACTGTTTTAATAAAACAAAAAAATATATATATATATATATATATATATACGGTATATATATATATATATATATATATATATATATATATACACAGTATATATATATATTTAGCAGACACCTAAAAAATAAAATTGTGGTCATTGCAACTGTCGCACGGTATTTGCACAGCAATTTTTCAAACGCGTTATTTTTTTTTTTAAGAAACTGTTTCATGAAAAAAAAAAATGCAGAGATCGCATATTGTGTCCACAATTGTGTCCATAATTGCGAAAATACTGTGTGACAGTTGCAATAACTACCATTTTATTTTCTAGGTGTCTGCTAAATATATATATTGAAAGCGTGCATCGGTAGGGACACCTTTGGGGACATGGACTGATGCAATTGGTTCTATGGGCCAGATTCACAGAGGAGATACGACGGCGTATCTCGATACACCGTCGTATCTCCTGTCCTATCTATGCGGCTGATTCATAGAATCAGTTCCGCATAGATAGCCCTAAGATCCGACAGGTGTAATTGACTTACACTGTCGGATCTTAGGATGCAATACTTTGGCCGCCGCTGGGGGGAGTTTGCGTCGTATTCCAGCGTCGGGTATGCAAATGAGGATTTACGGCGATCCACAAAGGTTTTTCCCATCGTTACGTCGTCGCTAGTAATTTTTTCCCGTCGCAAATTTACACCTGCTTTAACATGGCTTAACTTTAGTCGAGCCATGTTAAAGTATGGCCGTCGTTCCCGGGTCGAATTTCAATTTATTTTTTTTCGCGTAAGACGTCAGAGAATACGAATGGACGATACGCACGTCGCCGTTCTAAAAAATGACGTCACATCGAGCAAAGCACGGCGGGAATTTCAAAACTGAGCATGCACAGTACGTCCGGCGCGGGAGCGCGCCTAATTTAAATGGTACCCGCCCCATTTGAATTGGGTGGGCTTGCGCCGGACGTGTTTACGATACACCGCCGCAAGTTTACAGGTAAGTGCTTTGTGGATCGGGCACTTACACTGAAAACTTGCGGCAGTGTAACGTAAACGGGTTACGTTACACGGCCGCAATTCTACGTGAATTTGGCCCTATGTACTCAGTATATTATGGCTTAATATGTGAGGGCTATTGTAAAATCAAAAAGGGGTAGGCTGGCTCAAAATGTTTTTCTTTGATATACAATGGCCCAGATTCAGTAAGAATCTGCGCCTTTCTTACGCAGGCACAGAGCAGCGTTTTTGCCCTGCGCCCACGCAAATTTTCTGCGCTGCCCGCGATTCACAGAGCAGAAGCTCCGTAAATTGCGGGGGCGCTGTGTTAACTTGCCCGGCGTAAGGGCGCCTAATGTAAATGATCCCGCCGGGGGCGGGAATCATTTAAATTAGGCGCGCTCCCGCGCCGAGCGTAGAGCGCATGCTCCGTCGGGAAACTTTCCCGACGTGCATTGTGGCAAATGACGTCGCAAGGACGTCATTTGCTTCAAAGTGAATGTGAATGGCGTCCAGCGCCATTCACGATCCACTTACGCAAACGACGTAAAATTTGAACATCGCGACGCGGGAACGTGGCCATGCTATAGCATTGGCTGCGCCTGCTATTAGGATGTGTAACGTTACGCGAAACCCGACGTACGCAAATTACGTAATTTGCGTACGCAGGGCCCGCGCAAGTTTGTGAATCGGTGTTAGTATGCAATTTGCATATTATACACAGATCACAATGAGAGAGCCCCCTAGCGGTTTTCGCTAGAATGCAGCCTAAAATCTGCGTGGCATAAGAGCCTTATGCCGCGCAGATTTTAGGCTGCAGTCGGCGTAGCGATGTTCCTGAATCAGGAGCATTCGCTACGCCGGAGCAAGTAAGCAATTGCGCCGTGTAACCTATGGTTACACGGGCGCAATTGCTTCTTGAATCTGGCCCAATGAAAACTAGACATACCACCCGTGTACTGAGTGTTTTGGTAAGAACAAGAGATCAAATAGGAACATGAATAATCATGCAATAGTTACTAAAAGCATTTGAATTTCATCCAAATGGGAAATTATATGCAGACCGGTAAACGATACATCACTGCCAGTTCACCCTGATGTGCATTCCACCCCAATAACCAGCAACGCAAAATACAACATCACAGTCTTCTGCTGGGGTTCTACATGAGTGGAAAGGATTGTTTTGGCTTAAATGTCTTTACAGAGGTTCATCTTATACATATTAAAGAGAGATGTGCCAGATGATAGCACATGGCGGGGGAATCCAGACACAGGATTAGTTTGGGTCTAAGTAAATATTTGGACAAGAGATCTCCATTCATCTCTCCACAAGGCAGTCGGGTCTAAAGCAGCAGCGGCAGTTAGCCAGGCTACTGTGAAGTGTTTGTATTCACACAGTATATGTGAGAGAGATTTGTAGAGAGGGATAAGAAAGAATTAGGGTAGGCCGGAGCGGATTCACCAACCAGATACCTAGCTTACTATGCTGACTGTTCTGAGGATAACAAAACCCATATTTTTTATGTCTCTTTTTGGAGTATTGTAACATCAACGGGGTTCCAATCTTCAACAATTTATATATGAATAATTTATTGTTATCTCTTCTTTCTTTATTCATTCTTACTTTTTATCAACTCAACTCTTAAAGGGAAGCTGTAATGGTTTGGGTTAAGTCTTATTTTAGTTTTTTTATTGATTTTTTCTGTAGACAGAGCCCAATTTATTTTTATTTTTTAGCTTATGATTGGTCTAACACCTCCAGTTCAGTTTGCACCAGAACTCCCGAACATTAATTTTTGGTGCAAACTGGTGCAGACCCAAACCGTGAAAACTGGTGCAGACCCCAAATGTGAACCCTATTATGGGACCCAAACTTGAAAACAAAACAACTAAAAGTCCCCATTTTGAAGGCTTATATGCACGTTATTTACCATAGAAAAGGTATGGGGTCCTGGGTACTGCCCTGGGGGACATGGATCAATGCAAATTGTTTAAAAAATATATATTGTATAAATAATAAAAATGAATAATTCCTTTAAATATAATGCCTGGGGGTCCCCTTAGTCTGCCTGCAAAGTGGTGCATCTGTACCGTGTAAAGAACCTGCTGTAACAAAACTGACATATGTAAAAAAAATTACATTTCAATCGATTTTTGGGGAAAAATAAAACCATTGCCAGCAAAAGAAAAATATGAAAAAGGGTGTGGTAGTCTCCCCAAAATCCATACCCAACCCTTTTAATGTCGCTTACACACGATCGATTAAACCAATGAGAATGGTCTGATGGACCGTTTTCATCGATCAAAACCGTTCGTGTGGGGGCGCCATCGGTTAGTTAACCATTGGTTAAAAAAAAGGCAACTTGTTTTAAAATTAACCGATGAATTCCTAACCGATAGGACAAAACCGATCGTTAGTAGGCATGCCATCGGTTAAAAATCCACGCATTCTCAGAATCAAGTCGACGCATGCTTGGAAGCATTGAACTTCGTTTTTTTCAGCACGTTGTTGTGTTTTACGTCACCGCGTCATGACACGATCGGTTCTTTAACCGATGGTGTGTAGGCGCGACGGACCATCAGTCAGCTTCATCGGTTAACCTATGAAAACGGTCCATCGGTCCGTTCTCATCGGATGGACTGATCGTGTGTACGCGGCATTAGTTCTAGCATGGATTTTGAGGAGAACCCCCACACCAAAATGGCCCCCCAAAATCTATACCAGATCCTTGTCCGAGCATGCAGCAATTGATTTGCAAGTCAAGTAGGCACAACACAATGTAGGCTTATTTATCTAGACTGAATTAAAACAATTAATAGATAGTTATGTTTTAGTGTTTTATGTATGCGTTATTATTTTCTTCATATAATTACAAACACATATACCCGCTATGAATAGGAAATTAGTTTATATGGTATGTTGCTGAATATAATATAATGTAAATGTAAACTATCCTAATCCTTTGTGATATCTATCTGTAGAAATATTTACACAGTTCCGAAGATTTCCCTTGTGTAACATATATGTGTTATTAACCTGTGGAGTTAAATGAAAAGAGAATGAAGGGAGATCATTTGGCGTTATGCAGGGAAAAGATCAAGGACTATCTGCACATATTGCTTGCAATAAACTATTGGGAAGGTATCTGTATGCCTCATGATATAGCCCGTAACATTAAACGGCAGTACTAAGCACAACCCTTCCTTGAGAGATCAATCTGGGACATTCCCCAGGTAATTGCCTTCCCATTCATACATAATGCCGCTGCAATTCTTTTTTTCCTTAGCTATTTAAGAAATATAAAATAGTGGACGTCATTCTGCAAGAAGCCTGATTGCTTTCAGTTAACGTTAACTGGGCTGTGATAGGTTGTTGTAATGATTTCTTATAAAGAAATTGAGTGTGTTCTAGGGTGCCGGCATGGGAAATAAAATGTACAGCCATGAACTTCTGCAATACGGGTGATGTTCAGGCTTATTTAATAGGGCAAAGATCAGCAGTTGGGAGCAACCAATCAGCAATCTGTCTTATTTGTTCTTGCTGTGCTTGTGTCAAAATGATGCAAAGTGAAATCTGATTGGTTGAAATTTTTTCCTGCACTTTGCACATCTAGGTTGTGAGGTTGATTTACCAAAGAGGTAGAGTATGTTCGCTTTGTAAAGTGAATAAATGATTTAGCTTGGTGAATGAGGTGAAGCTGTGCTGACATTAAACACGAGTGAGCAAAAATCCTGTTTGTGTTTTCATTTGTTTATTTGATATGATTTGGTTTTCTTTGCAAAAGGGCTCTTTCACACGGAGCGGATTCCGTATTGATCCGCCCCGTGTGTGTCCGTCGGCTCAGCGGGGATCATCCGTAAATCCCTGCTGAGCTGTCGGCAGACAGGGCGGTCCCCGCACACTGTGCAGAGTACCGCCCTGTCTTTCCTCCGCTCTCCCCTATGGGGAATCGGATGAATACGGACCATGTGTCCGTATTCATCCGATCCGTTCCGCCAGACGGAAGAAAAATAGGGTTTTCATCCGTCTGAAAAAGCAGATCTTTGCGGAGGCGGATGTTTTCAATCCGCTAACGTCTGCAATCCCATAGGAAAGCATTACAAGTCCGTTTACGGACTTGTAATAAACGGACTGTTTGTCCGCCCATGTGAAAGGGCCCAAAGGAATTTTACTTACCATCACCTGATTCATTAACCACTTAAGGTCTGGACCTATTTTTCAGACTTGGTGTTTACAAGTTAAAATCAGTTTTAATTTGCTAGAAAATTATTTGGAACCCCCAAACATTATATATATATATATATATATATATATATATATATATATATATATGCAATACTTTCTGTCACATTTTATTTGCGCAGCTTTTTTTAATTAAAAAATTAGACAACAGTAAAGTTAGCCCAATTTTTTTTATATTGTGAAAAATTATGTTATGCCGAGTAAATTGATACCCAAGATGTCACGCTTCGAAATTGCGCCAGCTCGTGGAATGGCGGCAAACTTTTTTTTATTTTATTTTTTACACTGTTCTTTTTTTTTTTTAAAGTGTGTGTCACTTTTATTCCTATTACAAGGAAAAGAAAATGGGAAAAAAGCATGACAGGACCTGTTAAATATGAGATTTGGGGCAAAAAGACCTAGATCTAGATCAGCCTCTCAGAACACTGTTTGACTCTGCCAGCAGTATTCCAACTCCATCTGAGTTCCAGTGTGATGAGTGGGCATAGTCCTTCTCCTTCTTATTGTTAAACACTGCTTTCAGACATATTTCACACAGTTCAGCTGGTGGTACTTGTAGTTCAACTGAAGTTAGATTTTATGTTATAACGAACACTGAAAGCAGACATCTATGCCCAGTTCACATCATTGATTCTAGTGGCTATACTGGATAACACCATTAGGATCATATCAAAGGAAGTTACAATACAACAAGGATAACCTAAAGTTCTGCCAAATTTGCTATACTCTGTTATCAAGGATTACATTAGTTACAACACTAAGAGGCTAGCTGAAGACATCTGGATTTCAAGGAATACCATTTTACCTATTTTCTTATGCTTTTTCCTCGTCTGCTTTAATTGCATTGGACTTCATCTAAAGGGAGACAGCCAATTTGAATATAATAGACTGTATATTGTTTCTTTATATTGTGCAAGATTTATTTGTCTGTGAGTTGAGGAGGCAGGAGGGAAAAACCTGACAAAGAAGATATAGTGCCAATTGTCTACCCTCCTGCTAACCTTTTCACATAGGTTTCTGTGATTGAGTTAATATTTGTGTTTATTAGGGGCTTTGAACCATTATATTCCCCATTTGATAAGTATAGATAAAATATCTGTATGTAAGAGTGTTTTATTACTATCTGACAAAGTTGAAATATACCTATTTTGTGTTCTCACTAATACAATAAACATACTTGAACTGTTTCTTTAAGACTGTTAGCCATGGGGGCACTTGGCAGGAGGGTGGCGCCAGGTTTGCCAGCAGAAGACCAGAGAAGAGGGGGACCGGGGCTGCTCTTAGCAAAACCACTGCACAAAGCAGGTAAGCCCAGCTGCACTGAAGATGATCCAACAAGGACAAACCCCCTCCTGCCCTCTCCTCCTTTGAAAAAAGTTTATTTGCTGATTACACTCCCTGTAATATCATTTATGAATGGGGGAGAGAATCTTGTGACTGATTAGACTCTCCTCCATTCAAAGATAGGCAGTGTAATCAGTGGAAGAACATTTCTCAATGGAGGAGAGGGCAGGAAGGAGTTTGTCATTGTTGGATCACCTTTAGTGCAGCTGAGCCTGGAAACCCAAAGGTGGTATCTCCCATAGTGCCAAAAGTTCAGCAGCAGGAAGAGGACAGGTCAGCCCTACAGAGAGTATTTCTACAGAATCTAGCAGCTTGTAAATCCTGGGATATACTATGACGAGAGCAGGGCTCAAGTCCTGCGGGAACGTGTGGGAACGGAGTTCCTGCACTTTTTTCACAGCAGGAACTCAGTTCCCATTGCAGGACTAGAGCAACCGAGCTGCCCAAGCCAATCCTTCACTAAGCGGCGATGCCCAGCTTGAGTCACTGTCAGGGGCAGGCGAACCTTAGTAATCCTTTATGTTACTGGCCGCTTCCTGTATATGGATTCATCAGGTAGTGTGCGGGTATTCCATCACTTCCTCGATGCCGCAATGTCTCCTGGGAGCTTTTGTCATTGTTCCCAGGAGACATTGCGGAGGTCTGCCGCGAGTTATCGTGGGGATTTAGAAAGAACTTGCGGTTTAGTAATTATGCATATGAGTGTATAATTTTTTTTTTTTTTTGGTGGGGGAGTGGATCTTGGGTGGGAGTTCCCACACTTTTTTCCCAGGACTTGACCCCTGGACGAGAGAGTGTGTCACTTTCAAAACATATTTAATAGAGCTGACCCTGGAAACCCAAAGTTATTAACCTCCACAACGCCAGAAGTTCAGCAGGAAGAGGGCAGGGCAGCCTGGCAGTGGAGATTTCTATAGAGTCCAGCAGTGTGCAATGTGTGGGACATTCATTCATAATTCATTACAGACAAGTAATGTAACTAAGCTGTATTTTAGCTTTAATTGTAGCTTACTACAACTTTCTATACCATGGCTTGGATAAATGAGAACCTTCAGATAAATGCAAGTCATCAAGTGAATGACGATCATCGGCTCACAAGCAGTGGGACAGGTAAGTATTTCTTTTTTTATATTTAATCTTGCAAAAGAGTTGCTTTGGGATTCCTTTATATATAAGACATGCTGCGCAGTCTTCAAAGAATTTTGACAACGCTTGCACGTGGTAAAATTTTACTACGTAAATATTTGCAGCTGTCTTGCCTTCAACTTTGACAGACGTGTCTGTTCATTTAGATGTTCTTAGATAGTCAGTTTTGTGTTTCCTTCCAGATATTAGTCTTTTAGATGTTACAGCTCTGTCTAACAGCTTTCATGAAGGCATACACTGGAAAAGTTAAAACAATCTGTTTAGCATACGGAATCATTAGGAATTCCTAGAAGAAGAAAAAAGGGGATGAGATAGAAGGCAGAGAACATCAATGGCCTGTCAATCTCTCTCAAAGAATGGGTCTAATCCTCAGCTCTAGAGAGGTAATGAAACCTTTTTCTTTCACTCCAGATACGCGGATGGAGGCTCCATTTGCCTTTCATGTCTGAAATGAACTGTTAAATGGCCAGAGATGAAAGTGAAATGGAACTCCCTACCTCTCCATAGATAGAAGCTTGGGGTCATCGATGACCTTACATCAGCAAGTCTCACCTTGCACATCAGTGTCAGAGCTGGGTCAGGAATTAACTAGACCTTATCCTTCACTGCTAAATTGTCCCTGAGCAAGCATGGATGAGAATATACCTTCAGCAGAGATAAAAGATGAAAAAGTCACTTAATAAATCCCCTGTCTCATGGGAAGTGAGAGAAAATGAAATGTAAAGAAAAAAAAAAGATAAAATATGCATAGAGTTTGACCTGAGAAACGGGGTAAATTATTATTATAAAAGAGAATATAATCAGTGAGAACCATAGAAAGAATTTAAAAGTAAAATTAATTAATCACATGGAGTTAAGAAACTCATGTACGATTTGGCAAAGGACTCGGCTAAAGGGTCAATGCACCCAAAATGAGTTGAGTAATTGTTGCTGATGAGTAGAATTCTTATCAAAAAGGAACTCTAATGCCGCGTACAGACGATCGGACATTCCGACAACAAAACCGTGGATTTTTTTCCGACAGATGTTGGCTCAAATGTGTCTTGCATACACACGGTCGCACAAATGTTGTCGGAAATTCCGAACGCCAAGAACGCGGTCACGTACAACACGTACGACGGCACTATTAAAGGGAAGTTCAATACCAGTCGTGTTAGTAGAAGTTCGGTAAGAGACGATTCATGCTTTTCAGCCTTGTGGTTTTCAGTCCGTTACAGCAAGACGAATGTGCTATCTCCACTACGAACGCTAGTTTTACCAGACCGAGTGCTTCCATCTCGTACTTGATTTAGAGCATGCATGGAATTTTGTGCGTCGGAATTGTCCACACATGATCGGAATTTACAAAAACTGATATTGTTGTCGGAAAATTTGAGAACCAGCTCTCAAATTTTTGTTGTCGGAAATTCCGACCGATGGAGCCTACACACGAAAATTCCGACAACAATCTCCAATTGAACATTTGTTGTTGGAAATTTCGAGCCTATGTACGCGACATTACAGTGAAATCCACATTTTCTTAGTAACCAAATCTACGTATATTTGCAGATACCATTTCAAATTTTCAAGGCTGTACCACTCATTTATTTTTTTGTTATTTCACACAGGGGGAAAAGTGGCAGGAGTAGTGAGACTCCATATGGTGGGGCAGAGATGGGAAAACATATGAGATCTGGTGTGGCTTGGCCTCAATTCTGAAACGGACCCTGTCACATAAGTTAGAAGCCCATGCCTGCAAACTGAATATTTTGTTTTCCTGCTGCCATCCCCCTGCTGAGCACTGCACCAATGCCAAGAGGTTACCCTCCAACGACTGCTTGGTAACTGACACTTCCAAGGAGGACAGTGAGCAGAACAGTAATGACATTCCAAGATCTCACTTCAAATCTTTTGAGACTAGCAGTCAGAGGCAGTGGTGCCTTACATCTCACACTGTAGATATGGAGCTACATTATATGGATGTAAGCACAGGAGTGCCTCGGCACCCTCATATAACAGGACGCGCACTACTATTTTTCAGGAAGAATTCAAGACACAAAGTACATTTTCTGGATACTCCTTAGGAACAATTACCACTTCTGGATGCTTCCAATTTTTTTACTGTTTAAAGCGGTAGTAAACCGTACCTTTAAAAAAGACAATGGCATAATGTGCTAGTGTGCATGGCATAATGTAATATTTACCTTAGAACAAAGCTCTTCAGCAGTGTGCTGTCACAGCTGACAGGGCTTCCATCTTTGCCAGTCTTCCTTCCAATTTCAAGTGCTCCAGCCCTCACATTGGCCGAGCCGATACAAGGGATGGCACCGGTATGATGTCCTTTCAGAGCGCATGTATCGGTGATGCCACAGGTTGCATGCAGAGTGAATATCTCCTAAACCTTGTAAGTTTAGGAGATATTCACTGGGCCTAAAGGTAAGTTTTAGCAGACATGTTTGGTCGTCTGTACGGCCGACCGGACAATTTTCCGGCTGATCGGACAGGTTTCCAGCGGACTAATGTTTCTTAGCATGCTAAGAAACATGTCCGCTGGAAGCCTGTCCGTCGGACATGTTCGGTCGTCTGTACGACTTACCGGACATGTCCGCTCGGCCGAAAGCCTTCGCATGCGTCGAAGTGATTAGACACATGCGTGGAAGCATTGACCTTCCAGGGTCGCGCACGTCGCCGCGTCATCGTCGCATATCCTTTCCGTGCGGATTTCGGTTTGATGGTGTGTACAACCATCAGATCGAAATCTCCGAGCGGACATGTCCGATTAAAACGGTCCGCGGACCGCTTTCATCGGACATGTCCCCTCGTGTGTACGAGGCCTTAGACTTTACTATTACTTTAAATTCATGACCACTTTCGGCCTTTATCATTAAAAGTTGGATCTGATCCTTCTGAAAAAAGATGATCATCCTAGAAACAGAGAACTGTCCTGCATGCTGACCAAAAGGCCCTTTATTTGCTTCCACTAATGGTCTCTATGCAGGCACATTGGAAATTTTAGGGGCCCCTTCCTAATAACACAGTGTCACAAGTCCTTGCTTTGATTCTTTGGTAAAAATAAAGAAAGGCGTTGAAGGACCAAAGCCCAACCGAAAATAGAAGGACTCCCTATAGGGGATAAATGTGTTTTATGGATGCCGCTATACCAGACTTCTCCAACAGGTGTCTACAGGTGAAATATTAAGGTAAAAATGGGAACCTGCGAGTGAACTGCACCCATTATTTGATCGAAAGTCACTAAAAATCTGACTTCCCATTGTCCTTAAAATCTGCTTTTAAAAGAGACCAAACATATACAGTATAGAATTCTATTGATGCTAAAAAGAAAAGTACAGGTGTAAAAAAAAAGCAAGTTTTTTTCCAACAAGTGATGAAGTTGTTGGCTGTCCAAGCTGACACCGAAACACTGTCTCATTTGTTAACGACAACTTCCTTCCTTCCCTGGGCAATTTCTTCCTCCAAACAAAGAACACGACAACCATCTACAGTGATCCCTGTATCATTAGTAATGCTCGTAGCAAGCCTACACATTAGGCAGATCGTTTTTTGTTTGCTCCAAAACACTCCATAAATTATTTAGTTTGCAAAATGCCACTTTGAGCAGGTTCGGTTAATTGAATGGAATAATTTATGGTAAAAGCCACCAAAAAGGATCAATGCAGATGGCACTGGGAAATGATGGGGTTTCAGCAAGGACAATTTGATTGTTATCCCTCATTATAATAATGTTGAAGGGAGAAGGCATGAGCGTTGGTTGAAAAGAATCAATATTTGATGAACGTAGAGGCGATGGAGGTGGAACAAAGGTGGAAACTCAGCTTAATATTTAATTGCGTTCCAAACGTTGGGCAAAAACAGTTTTGTTTATATCTAATCGCTGCTGTCATTTGTTACTAGATTTAAATATGTTTTCCCTTTTGATTTTTGGGAGGAAAAAAAAAATTGGTTCGTTCTTTAAGCTACAGTATGCTGTGTCTGTAATGGTGTCTGTTTCATTTGTATCTTGTTTACTTCCCATTAAGCCTTGGAGTGATGCGGTGTGATCACTGTTATTGATTTTAGAGACCTGTTAGAACAGCCTGCAAATCTACCATTTGGGAAATGTTCAGCACTTATTGTTTTGATTTTTCAAATAAATGCGCTTTTCAACAAAAAGTAAAAGGTCTTTGGAATTTTGATGTGAATGTAGCAAAAACTATACGGCTACAATCCATCAAAATATAAAAAAGCACTAAGCATAGATAGTAGCAGTTAAAGTGATACTAAACACCAGTGTTAATTTTGGCAGCAAATTTTGATTTCGTTTTAGTCTAATACGGTGCCTCGTACACACGACCGTTTTTCGCGATGTGAAAAAAAAAAATGTAATGTCATTAAAAACGATCGTGTGTGGGCTCCAGAGCATTTTTCGTGATGTTAAAAATGGGCATTACAAATTTAGAACATGCTCTAAATTTTCACGTCGTTTTTAACGTTGTCGTTTTTAATGTCGTAAAAAATGGTCGTGTGTGGGCTTTAACGACGTGAAAATAATGCGCATGCTCAGAAGCAAGTTATGAGACGGGAGCGCTCGTTCTGGTAAAACTAGCGTTCGTAATGGAGATAGCACATTCATCACGCTGTAACAGACTGAAAAGTGCGAATTGTCTCTCACCAAAGTTTTACTAACACGAAATCAGCAAAAGCAGCCCCAAGGGTGGCGCTATACGAATTGTACTTCCCCTTTATAGTGCCGTCGTACGTGTTGTACGTCACCGCGCTTTGCTAGAGCATTTTTTTTTTCACGATCGTGTGTAGACAAGGCCGGCTTAACAATAATCAGGTTGAAAAAAACATTGTTTTTTCTAGACCGTTAAAAATGGTTGTGTGTACGCAGCATTAGACTTATGCCGCATACACACGCTCGGAATTTCCGACAACAAATGTTCGATGTGAGCTTGTTGTCGGAAATTCCGACTGAGTGTAGGCTCCATCGGACATTTGCTGTCGGAATTTCCGACAACAAAAATTTGAGAGCTGGTTCTCAAATTTTCCGACAATGAAATCCATTCTCGTAAATTCTGAATGTGTGCAGACAATTCAGACGCACAAAAATTTCATGCATGCTCTGAATCAAGTACGAGATGGATCTGGTAAAACTAGCGTTCGTGATGTACGTCACCGCATTCTTGACGAACATAATTTGTTGTGACCGTGTGTATGCAAGACAAGCTTGAGCGTAATTCAGTCAAAAAAAACATCCAAGTCTTTTGACTAAAATGGCATTTTAGTTTTAGTCCCATTTTAGTCTTTTGACTAAAATGCCATTTTAGTTTTGGTCCCATTTTAGTCATCTCAATTGTTTTAGATTTAGTCGTATTTTAGGCGACTAAAACAGCATTCGTTTAGTCGATTAAAATGTTTTAGTTGTTTTAGTCGACAAAATTAACACTGTATCCCACCCCCATTGTGTTTAGCTGGTTAGTGGGCAACGAGGAGGAGGGAGGGAGTGGGCTGTCAATATATACTTATTGGGATTTTTTTTACCAAAAACATGTTGCAGAATACATACTGGCCTAAATTTATCAAGAAATTTCATTTTTTACTAGATATGTTTTATAACAGAAAGTATAGTGTTTTTTTTGTTTTTTGTTTTTTTGTTTTCAAAATAGTCAGTCTTTTTTTATAGCGCAAAAAATAAAAATGCAGAGGTGATTAAATACCACCAAAAGAAAGCTCTATTTGTGGGGGGAAAAAGACATCAATTTGATTTGGGTACAATGTCACAATTGTCAATTATAGTAACGCAGTGCCATTTAGCAAAAAATGGCCTGGTCATAAAGGGGGGGAAGTAAATCTTCCATAGATCAAGTGGTTAAACAGGCAAAGGGTCATGGAAGTCAGATAACGATCGTTGAAAATATTATGAAGTAAAAAAAAAAAGAATTGTTGAGCAACAGGCAGTTACGGCGATCCACAAAGGTTTTTCCCGTCGTTACGTCGGCGCAAGTATTTTTTTCCCGTCGCAAAGTTAGGTGTGCTTTAACATGGTGTAAAATTACTCCACCATGTTAAAGTATGCCCGTCGTTCCCGCGTCGCAAAGCACGTCGGGAAAATAGCGAACAGAGCATGTGCAGAACGTCCGGCGCGGGAGCGCGCCTAATTTAAATGGTAGCCGCCCCATTTGAATTGGGCGGGCTTGTGCCGGACGTGTTTACGATACACCGCCGCAAGTTTACAGGTAAGTGCTTTGTGGATCGGGCACTTACACTGAAAACTTGCGGAGGTGTAACATAAACGGGTTACGTTTCGCCGCCGCAAATGTACGAGAATCTGGCCCAGAGATCCCAGGTACTGGAGCCTGGAAAAAGTTTTTGCTCAGGCAGCACCAAAGTACATTGATCAGGTTTATGTTTAAAAAAAAAAAAATCATGTTTTTCACAGAACAAAATAAATACTTTGACATGGTTCTGAACAATACATAGCTTCCATAACTTGAAGAACATACCGTACAAGAATGGAAAGTTGCAAACAAATAAATACAATGCAAGAAACATGTTATCACCTTCCATGTGGCGACATGCCACGCTCCCTAAGGCAATCTGCCTCTTGCGAGTTAGAGGGATCAGGTATAAAGTGGTTATTACCCACTAAGTTAAAATTACACCATCCTCTCTGTGTATTCATTTAATGTGCAGTGTGACTGTGCCTTATAAAAATAATGCAGTTATATACCTGTTTACAGAGCACAGATCGCTGTTCACATGACCCGCCACCTCTCTCCTCTTTCCTCCTGACAGCTGCAGCGGGCAGGGCCAAGGATCCCCCCCACTGACATCAGTAGGGGAGGAGGAGTGAGGTGGCCCACCCGCTGCAGCTGTCATGCGAGAGAGGCAGCCCGCCCGCTGCAGGCAGCTGTCATGAGAGAGGAGAGAGGCGGCGGGTCACATGAGCTCCGATCTGCACTCTGTAAACCGGTATATAGCAGCAATATTTTTATAAGGCACAGTCACAGGGCACATAACATGAATACACAGAGAGGATCGTGTAATTTTAACCCTAATTTGAGCAGCAGGAGGGGAGGGGGCAGAGACACAGAGCTGAGGGGAGGTGGGGCACAGAGGAGGACAGAAGAGAGAGCGGACGACTGAGGCACGTAAACTGACCACGGTGTCTGGGCTCAGCAGCCATGATGACCCGTGGTCAGTTTACAGAGGGGAGGCCGGAACCAGGCAGGATCAGCCAGGTGTTTCAGATGTTACAGCGGGCCAAATTACACAGCACAAGCACTGTGCTGTATAACATGCTTTTAAAGAAACACAATCTTTATTTTATTTTTTAGGTTAACAAACGCTTTATATACTGTATCTTACCTGCATATGACCTTAAAGGAAGTGTCCGATAGCTTTCAAAATTGGGTTTGACCTAATGTCTTCATTATATGGGACATCATGGAAGGAAATGGCTTAGTTTGACTCTTTCAAATAAATAGAAATCACATTCCTTATCTTCCCTAACCACCTCTTTTTCAGAATTGAAAAAAGTGAGAACAAAAGAAAAAAAACAGCAATACATGTAATACACAAATGTGTCCTTAAAAATATATCTCTAGTCTAAAGTCTTCATATAATAAACAGATCAGTGAGTGTTTTACCCCTTGCCCTGTTGCATTGAAGAAGCCTATAAATTTACATTTTGCCAGCAACGCACATATGTATGTTGCTTTCATTCGGAATTCAAGATGAGTGATAAATCGTTCTTATTTAGAATGTGCTTTTAGAAGCCCCTCATCATTCTGTTGATCTCATATTGACCACTTAAACCTCTTGAGTGCAATATATAATCTTAATTGTGGTGGTGATACATGTAAAGCTATCACATGCTGCCCTTTTTTACTATGAGTGATTTTTTCTTTATTTGTAACTGCTTGAGCAATGGTAGTATGTAGATTGATTACATGTCAGAAATATGGTAACTTAATCATGTCTTCTGTCTGGCCAGGTGAACTACAGAGATATTTCCTTGTCTCAAGGGGCTTTAGTTTGGATTTAGACTTATTAATAGGTAAATGTCATTTTACTTGACCGTGAACAGGTTATTCATTATTAAAGGGTAACTCCACTTTTGTGGGGAAAAAAAATAGCAAATGAAGAATAAATAATATAGCGTATACAATTACGACACAAGTTATATTGTAATTGAATGTTATTTAAAATTACCTTTCCTTTTCAATCTGCAGCCGCTCTAATTTTCTGTGAAATGCAATATGGCTTCCTGGAGGTGTTCTGCACACAGAATGTGTACAGAACACCCCCCTCCCCCCTGAATATGTAATTTCCTGCTTGTGCGATTGGTTTACTGGTTTTCCCTAGAAGTCTGCACTAAAATACAAGTCAAATTTCAGGCATCCCTTGCAACACAAATATAATTTTTAGTAAGATACTCCCAAAAGGAAATCACATTTAAAGAGATGCAGGCCTTGTGTCAGGGCTGGGTTAATCCCTTCCTTCTCTGAGCTGGTCACTTAGCTGTCGGCTAATTGCCAGCTCATAGCTCTCCACAGTGACTCACTTGTTGAGGATTTCCTGCTCGTCAGTCCTGCCTACTTAAGCCGTTCAGCCCAAATGATCTCTGCCTTCACCTGGTCAACATCACAGAGACTCCTGCATTCCTATTAAAGACTTTGCTTGGCTGACACTCCTTCTAGCTCTAGATTTTGCTTGCTGTTCTACTACGCTGATTCCTGGCTTTCTGACTTTCTGGCTTGTCTGACTATCTGCTCCGGTTACCAAACTTTGGCTATGTTTTGACTATGTTTGTTCTATTTACTTGTATTATTAAACACGTCCGATTTAACTGTACTTTTGTCTCGGTCTGATTCATGGTTTCTGACACCTTGCAATTTTCTTCATTTTCCTCATTAGAGCTCAGCAGGTGTAGCAGCTGGTTGATAATTAAGAAACCGCTCCCATTAGGCTCGCTTTTGCAAATGGCCACATACAAACACACAGGGATTTTTTCAGGATAACAAATGGTAGGAATCTGCAACAAAGTTTGTCAAAATCCTTGTAATGTACATAGATGTTTTTACACTTTAAGTGATTTATATCAATAGATTGTGTACTAGTGCAGCAAATTCCTTCCGTCTTTTTTTCCATCCTTCAATCTTTTTTCTTTCATTCCTTCCTTCCCTACTTTTCTTTGGAGTATGAATTATCTATAGAATTAAGCATAAATAGCAGTGTGTATGGGTGATCCCACCTTTGATGGTTCTTTTGCCCTGTACACACAACCGTTTTTTTCTCGGAATGAAAAAAAAACAATGTTTTTCCTGATGAAATTCCTCTCAAGCCTGCCTTGCATACACATGTTCAGGCCAAATACCGCCCGTCCAAAGCGCAGTGACGTACACTACATACGATGGGACTATAAAGGGGAAGTTACATTCAAACGGTGCCACCCTTTGGGATGCTTTTGCTGATCCTCGTGTTAGTTAAAGTTTGGTGAGAGACGATTCGCGCTTTTTAGCCTTGTGCTTTTCAGTTCAGCGTGATGAATGTGCTATCTCCATTACGAACTCTAGTTTTACCAGAACGAGCGCTCCCGTCTCGTACTTGATTCTGAGCATACACACAACCTGTTTTTGCGGCGGGAAAAAGTCTGGCGGGAAAAAAGAAAACATGTTCTCTTTTTTCCCCCGCAGTTTTCCTGTCGGGAAAACTGTAATGGAGCATACACACGGACGGGATTTCTGGCCAAAAGCTCTAATTTCAGTTTTCCTGCGGGGAAAACCGGTCGTGTGTACGAGGCATGAGAAGAATGCAGTGGTAGACCTGACATCCTACATGAAGTGTGTTGGGTTTGAGGTGGCAAGATGGCTGCTTAGAACAAAATTGCTTCATTATAAAAAAAAATAATATTAGCTTGTTTTTAATCTTACATTTACAATGGCATCTTGCATAAATAATTCTGATGACTACTGAAACATATGATTTATATATTTGGAGAACCTGTGGCAAAGCAGTTTCTTGGAAACCCCTGTTGAATGATATCCAAAAGCCACATGTGATAAACATCATTCGATGGTGACTTCTCGATGAACCAAAATCACAAGATGATTAACTCTATGCTTGCAGTAGATCTTATTAATCTTTGATTGGTCAATTTATATCTTGACCCAACCTACCTTACACACGTCATTTGCTGTATTTAGTCTTAAAGCGCCAAAAATGAAAGCAGATCAGCAGACTCAAACTTATTGATTCTGCTGGGTCTCTATGTAGCTACATATAACCCTTAAATTTGGTTATACTAACAGGTATCTGTACCTGAAGTTAAAGATTCTACTACAGGTTCTAAAGATTCTTTAAGAAAGAGAATATCTACAGTTAACAAAGGTGGCAGCAAGTAAGTACAGTTTATTTTATATATATATATATATATATATTAATTCATATTTAAAAAAAAATTGCAACAGGGTTGCTTAAAAGGTGGTGTAAGTCAGTTGTGAATTTGGCACAAATACACATGAAAACAATTTAAAGAAGTTCATATTGTAGAAAAAGGGAATTCTTTACAAACTTCAAAGACTTTCAAGTCTTTGGAGTTGGGTCTGTATGTAAAACCTTCTGAATTTGCATGACATAAGATGTTCAGAATAACGATCATAAAAGCATCTGCTAATAAAAAAAAAAATCCATTAATACTTGTGTAAACATAACAATCCCTACATTTGGTTTTAAGGTTCCTTTGTAATCCTCTGGCTTCTATGACTTTGATATCTCTGCTTTGTGATGTATGTGGTGAAAATTTTGAAGAATAAGAAAAGCAGACAACAATATACTATAAATGAAAATCCATATATTTCTTCTCATCAGGTTATATGTTGGATCTTACATTTCTCTCATGTTGAGTTATATATATTTTTTTTTATGAGAAAACTATGTATTTTTGGGCTACTCAAAGGAAACAAAACCATGCTTAAAGCAGAGTTCCACCCAAAAGTGGAACGACTGCTTATCTGCTCCCCCCCACCCTTCTTTGCCACCTTTGGCACCTTTCAGGGGGGAGGTGGGAACGGGTACCTGTTTTTGACAGGTGCCCTTCCCCACTTCCTGGAGACAGTGCTGCGGCGCCATCCCTCGGAAGTTTGGCCCCCATCCCCCATTCTCCACTGCCGGACCAGTTAGAAAGCACAGCGCACTTCACGCATGTGCAGTAGGGGACCAGCTTTGAAGCCAAAATTATTCACTGGCGGTTTCCCTTACGATAAATGGTGGCAACAGCACCCGACAGCTGATCCGAAAATCGGCTGGGGTGCCGACATCGCGGGCTCTCTGGACAGGTAAGTGTCCATATATTAAAAGTCAGCATTTACAGTATTTGTAGCTGCTGATTTTAAATTTTTTTGTTCTCCCCAGGCGGAACACTGCTTTAAAGTATATCTATATGCATATAGAGGTATGTAGCTTTTACCACTTGCCTACTGGGCACTTTCAGTTCTGTCACATTTTAAATGACAATTGCACGGTCATGCAACACTTTACCGAAATTAAATTTTTATCTTTTTTTTGAGACAGATACAGCTTTATTCACCACTGTTTTTTTATTTTTGGCTAAACAAACAAGAAAAAAGATAGAAAATGTTGAAAAAAATTAGTTTTTCATAGTTTGTTATAAAATTTGCTGAGTAATTTTCTTGGTGATGGGGCTGCACTGATAATCACAGCACTAATGATCTGTAACCTGATTATCACTGTTAAGCCTCATACACACGATCCGACTTCCATCTGACTTTTCCGTGGATTTTGGTCCGAAGGGCGTTGTCCGTGAACTTGTTCTGCATACACACAGCAGGACTTTTTTAGCCAACTTTCACCAAATCACATGGTTTTTCTGCTCTTTATCGCCACCCTTTGAGCAACTTCTGTTATTGTTGTCTGATCTTTAGCATTGGTTCTGAGAATGCGTGTTTGTACTTTGGACTTTAGTCCGATGAACTTGTGTACACACGATCGGATTTTGCACCATCGGACATTTGTTGCCGTTTTCTGTTTTCACAGCGAAAATTTGTCCAATTGAAAAACACAAAACATTTGTCCGATGGACAATTTCCATTTTAGTTGATAGTAATAATTGACCAATTAAAGGAGTTGTAAAGGAAACATTTTTTTTTGCTGAAATGACTGTTTACAGGGTATAGAGACATAATAGTTAACTGATCCCTTTTAAAAATTATAAAAAATAGATAAAAAACAATCATATAATGTACCAGCAGTTTCTAGTTTCGTTTTTGCATGTTGTTTCCTGCTTCTGTGATGTACAGAGCCACAGAGCCAATACAGGGCAGTGATGGTTTGGAAAACTAAACTGATTGGTGCTGAGGGGTTTTAGACACACAGTAATCACACCTCCTTGATTAGTGACCACAGAGAGAAAGCTCCCAGCACTGTGGTCATCAGGAAACAGACAACCAGGAAGTGTGGAGATCAGAGAAGAATTACAGCAACTTGAGAGCAAAAAAATGAACAATGAGGACATGAAAACAGCACTGCATTAAGGTAAAGGAAGCTATTAAGATAAAAAAAAATCCTTTACAAACCCTTTTACTATATCCATTATATTGTGAGGATTTGAAGTAAGGGCAAATCCTGTACACTTCCTGAAAGTGAATACTCCTAGGGTGAGTCTACTCACTTCAGTCATACAATAATTCCCATTCTTGTACAAAGTACCTTTAGGCATCCCTTTTGACATACACTATATTGCTTTTATAGACACCTGACCATCACAACTATTATATGGACAATGCAGACATCTCTCCAAATAATAAGTTCATGTGTTTTCAGTAAAGGGGACTGTTAAATGCTACAGCAAACAAAGACATTTTAGATTACTTAGGACTTCTAACCTTGTGGCAACAGTTTGAGAATGGCCTTTTCCATTCCAGCATGACTGCCCCCCGTGCACAAGACCAGTCCCATAAAAACATGACTTGATCAGTTTTGTTTGAAGGAACTCGAGATTCCTTTGATCTTTAAGCAGTAGTAAAGGCCGCTATATCCATCTTTGCCCAGTCTTGCTTCAAGGTTTCATGTGTTCGGCCACATAAATGGCTGGGCAGCAATGACGTCACTCCCACCTATGCACACAGGAGTCACATTACCATGGCACAGACCTGGGGCCAGAAATGTACACTAAGCTGCTAATAAGTGGCACAGTGGACATGACGGTTGACAGGTAAGAGGATGCTTTTATAACAGAAGAGACTGAAGCCTCGTACACACGACCAGTTTTCTCAGCAAGAAAGCTGCTGGGAGAGCTTTTTGCCGTGAAAAACGTGCGTGTGTATGGTAGCTACATGGACCAGATGTGTAATTACAAATTATAAAGCCAGTTTCAACCAATAGTTTAGTTAAATTACAAAACAAGTTGTTTTTTATTGCAGGTCATGGATACTGAGATCCCTGTACTTAGGTTCCAAGTTCAGCACATCTTTGGAAGGGTGTCGGAGTCTGCATGTTAATTTCTTTGAGTGAACGAAAGCAACATGTTCTAAAGATTCTTATGCAGCCCCAAAGTGAATATGCAATATTAACAGAGAGACAGGTGAGTAGCACTAGCACCTCTGTTTTTTTGCAATTGCTTAAATGCTATAATAGGGAAAGCAACAAGAAGACTATAAATATCCAAAAGTGTCAGGTCACCTGAAATATCAAACTATGCACAAACAAGACCATCATTTATAGCTGGGAAATCCCACCTCTGAAGTCCAAAGTATATATTATACCTTACCAACAACTAAAATACCACTTTTGGGTGAACTGATCCTTCAAGTATGCAACCCACTGTAAAAGCAATCGCAAGGTTTGGAAAACAACTTTTTTTTTTTATTTAAGCGGAGTTCCACCCTGGAAAAAATCTTTCCACCAAAAAAAAATGAAAAAAAAAAATGTTTACTTACCCTAAATAGCTGTTGCTATGCGGAAGTCCCGAATCTGCCTCTTCATCTTCCGCGGTGGATTCTCTTCCTCCTCCTACACTCGGTTTCTTCTTGTGAATGGGGCGCGCTGCATTCTGGGAACTGTGTGTATCCCAGAAAGCAGCCGGCCCATTCACAAAGCGCCGCACTGCTCGCACATGCGCAGTAGGAAACGGGCAGTGAAGCCGCACAGGCTTCACTGCCTGTTTCCCTTAGTGTGGATGGCGGCGCCTGGAGCTGCCAGAATCGGCCTCGGCGGGGGCTGACATCGCTGGCGACTAGGACAGGTAAGTGTCCTTATTAAAAGTCAGCAGCTACAGTGTTAGCAGCTGCTGACTTAATTTAAATTTTTTTTACCGGACCTCCGCTTTAAGTAAAAAATACCCATATTCCTTGAAGTAGACCATATTCAGTTTTGTCCACCAATTCCACATCTATATTCAGAACATAATTTACTATCTTTGCTCTATTTTCTCCATGTGGAGGTTCAAGTACTTTTGAACATAAAGCTGCAAAGAAATGCCTGTAGGACATTCTAAAGGAATTAATATTTTTATACCAAGTGTGAATAGTATTGACATGACATTCAATATCCTTGATAGGTCACCTCCTTCTGCGGATAACACTACATAACACTTTCATGTTTCCATCTTATCTTCATATGACTTCCCCCACCCTGACTCTCATTTAATAAAACATTCCTAGAATTCTAAACCTGTACAACTCTTCATTTGCATACAACACCATCTCCTTCCCTCCCGTGTCACATCAAAGGGTTTCAGTCTATCAAAGATTGGTATCTATAAAATAGAATAAAGTGTTGGAATGAGTAAATCAGTGAAACCTTTGAATTGTCAATACAAAGGTTGCTCGGAATGCGTGAAAATCATTAATTTCGCATCATTTCTTGGATTCTCGTTATACTTGAAATCCTTAGTAACCCATTTTGAATTATTACAGTTAATACTGTATTTTGGCTCTGAAGGTTTTTTTTGCCTATTTTACAGTTACAAAAATAATTGAAAAAAGCAATCATTTCAAGTTCATTTATATGCTGAATAATACGAGATGATTTTGCATAAAGATGTCGATGTCAGCGAAACATTTGAAGTCTTTGACTTTAACTATATGAGAAATTGTTTTTAGGGCATGGGTAGCTTGACAAAGATCATAGGGTGCTTGCTGGTTTGGAAAGGAAGCAGTCCAGCAATATATTGTAGGTGAAGTGTGACGCATTGGGGTTGATTTATTAAAGTCAAATTTACTGCTCACTTTTAAAAGTGCAGTTGCTCCAGGGAGGGAGAGCTCTTCTGGCTTCCATCATCCAATCATGTGCAAGCAAACCTTTACTTTTCTTGCTTATGATTGGTTGTTATTAGTAAAGTGAAGCTTTACCTCATTTATTAAGCTCTGGGGCAACTGCACTTTCAAAGGTGTACAGTCTATTTGCCTTTAGTAATTTAAACCCAATGCAACCATATATTAACCATTAAATATAAAAACAAAAGAAATCCAACAGGTAAAAACATTTTTTGCCAGCACCATTTAACGAGAGAAGAAGTTTTTAAATGTATCACTGCTTCTAAAATTGGCCTGAATTGGTCCTCAGTTGTAGCAGTCCGCCCCAGGGGCACAACTGCAAAGCATCTAGTTCTGTGGAACTAACTCAAGGAAGAGACACAATACTATGCCCACCAAAAAGGGGAGACCCCAAACCAATAGATGGTTCCCTACGTTTTCCAAAAACAATTTAAAGTTAGCTCCACTCCAACAACTCTCTCTCTGCCAAGCCGTCATGACAAAAGTTGTCAAGTGAGACAAGCTTTTTCTATGGCGACCTTGCTCTTAACTGCCTTCTCCTTCCCAGTAATCCTTTGCTTGCAGCTCCACCTCCAAAATGTCTGAAGTCAGCTAGTCAGGTAAGGTCCACCATCTAGTTAACCTTCTATTAGGTAGATTCAGAGAGAGTTAGGCCGGCGTATCAGTAGACGACCTATGTTTAAGTGTATTCTCAAACAGAGATACGCTTAAACCGTCCTATCTTAGGTTGCAATATTGAGGCTGGCCGCTAGGTGGCGCTTTCATTGCGGTCGGCGTAGAATATGTAAATGAATAGATACGCCGATTCACGAATGTACGCCTGGCCGATGCAGTACATTTACGCCGTTTACGTAAGAGATAGGCCGCCTAAAGTTAAAGCTGGGCCCTAAGTGGCGTAGCCAATGTTAAGTATGGCCGCCGTTCCTGCGTCGAAATTCGAAATTTTTACGTAGTTTGCGTAAGTCGTCCGTGAATAGGGATTTACGTCGTTTACGTCCACGTCAAAATCAATAGGCCCGTGCGGCGTACTTAGCCGCAATGCACACTGGAAAATGTAGGCGCCCGGTGCATGCGTAGTTAAAAAAAAACCGTCAAAAACGTCAGGTCAAGCCCCATTAACATAAAACACGCCCCCTTAGAGAAATTTGAATTAGGCGTCCTTACGCCCGCCCGCTTTAGGCTACGCCGCCGTAACTTAGCAGGCAAGTACTTTGAGAATCAAGTACTTTCCTCGCTAACTTACGGCGGCGTAGCCTAAACACGCTAAGCCGCCGTAAAGTTGGGCCAATCTCTGTGAATCTACCTATAAGTCTACATCTTACTTCCCCAACTACAGTGTTGTTAAAAAGTATTTGCCCCTTCCTGATTTATTTATTTTTACATATTTGTCACACCTGTTAGTGTTGGTGCTGATTATAGCACCATTAAATGTAAGTGCGAAATCTGTAATATTTACACTGGTAAATCTACATTAAAAAAATTACACTGTGATACTTTTTGTTACTTTCTCTGGGTGTTTTCTGTGATACTTCTATGAGAGAGCGTTATATGGGGAATCACGGTTGGTGAACCATTTCTACCGTTACGAGATCTTCCGTTCCCAGGTTATTGTTGGAAAAGCAGGAGCCGATAATTATCTGACGACTGGTTTTATATAGATAGTTGTTAAGTGTGCATTGTATACACACAATTGGTGTACTATAAGAAGGAATATAGGATTAGTGCACTTTCCTTGCGGTGATCGGAACTATTTTAAGAATATTCTGTCTTGATCTTTTGGGACTTTGTATTTTTTATTTTCATAAATTTATTGTATTTTTGGATTTTTTTTTTTCTGTATGGACAAATTTATGATTTATTATTTTGAGCACAAAGTAGTGCCGTACCTTTGCGAATTTCACATTTTTGAGAGTGGCAATACCACTTAAAAGGGGCAGCTGCACTTTCTGAATGATAAAACATATGATGTTATATGTTGTAGTTCATTGATTGGTGCCATAATTAGCACTTTTTTATTAATAAAGTAATTGAAATGTATCAGTCTGGAAAGGGTTACAAAGTAATTTCTTATGCCGCGTACACACAATCGGAATTTTCGATGAAAAAAGTCAGATGGAC
The DNA here is from genome assembly GCF_905171775.1 of Rana temporaria. NCBI lineage: Eukaryota > Metazoa > Chordata > Amphibia > Anura > Ranidae > Rana > Rana temporaria. The sequence continues at coordinate 27,411,211 of NC_053501.1, forward strand.
TTTTTTCATCGGAAATTACGACCGTGTGTGGGCCCCATCGGACATGTGAGAAAAACTTTTGGAAATTCCTATCAGCTGGCCTACCAAAATAAGTCCAAGAGCACAACGACGACTCATCCAGGATCTCATAAAAGAACCCGCAACGAAGTACAATAAAACAACGAACACAATTAGTTGATAATAGCAACACAGATTATCATATTAAAACACTTTAAATAACAACTCTGTGTTCATTATATCTTATCAAATAAATCTTGTGATTTCAAGAAATAATCCTGATGGGACTGGTTGCTATGTACAACACAGAGGCCCATATTCACAAAGGAGATACGACGGCGTATCTCCAGATACGCCATCATATCTCTGAGTTGTGCCGTCGTATCTATGCGCCTGATTCTTAGAATCAGTTACGCATAGATTTCTATTAGATCCGACCGGCGTAAGTCTCTTAGGCCCCATACACACGATAGGATTTATCCGCAGATACGGTTCAGCGGACCGTATCCGCGGATAAATCCTCTCTAAGATTTCAGAGGATTTCAATGCGATGGCGTGTACACACCATCGCATTGAAATCCGCGCTGAAATCCTCTGCCGATGACGTGTCGCGCCGTCGCCGCTATTATGACGCGGCGACGGGCGCGACACTGTCATATAAGGAATTCCACGCATGCGTCTATTCATTACGGCGCGTGCGGGGAATCCCTTTGGACGGATGGATCCGGTAAGTCTGTACAGACGAGCGGATCCATCCGTTGGAATGGATTCCAGCAGATAGATATTCTGTGCATGTCGACAAATATTTATCTGCTGGAAATCCATTCCAGGGGAGATTTATCTGCGGATAGATATCCGACGGACTGTACACACCATAGGATCTATCCGCAGAAACCCATTTGATGGGATTTATCTGCGGATAGATTCTATGGTGTGTATGGGGCCTTACGCCGTCGGATCGTAACTGCATATTTACGCTGGCCTCTAGGGGCGTGTATGATGATTTACGCCTAGAAATATGTAAATCAGCTAGATATGTGAATTCACGAACGTACGCCCGGCCGACACAGTACAGATACGCCGTTTACGTTAGGCTTTTCCCGGCGTAAAGTTACCCCTGCTATATGGTGGCGTACATGCAGCGTACCAATGTTAAGTATGGACGTCGTTCCCACGTCAAATTTTGAATATTTTACGTTGTTTTCGAAAAAAAAAAACAATACGTCCTTGCGGCGTATTTGGAGCAATGCACACTGGGATATGTCCACGGATGGCGCATGCGCTGTTCGTGAAAAACGTCAATCACGTAGGGTCATGGTTATTTTACATAACACATGCCCTCCTGTTCCACATTTGAATTAGGCGGGCTTACGCCGGCCTATTTACGCTACGCCGCCACAACTTACGGAGCAAGTGCTTTGAGAATACAGAACTTGCCCGTCTAAGTTGTGGAGACGTAACGTAAATCGGATACGTTACTACCGCGCAAAGATACGCGGATGTACGAGAATCTAGCCCAGACTGTTCTGTTGGATTTTCTGATTCCCAATTTATGTATTTTATTTGCATTGTTGCCACAATAAAGCTTGTTGTCTTTCCAATTCAGAATTAAAGGTTATTTGGTTGCTTTAAATAGATAAAGAAATACAGCTTGTATATACATAAAAGATATGTTTTACATTCTAGCAGACAACTGTAACCTTTGCAGGTGAAATCTCATTGTTTGTGATACGTGACCTTCAACTATGCAATACACAACCTTCAACTCAGACTACCCCTGGCCATCCTTGCCTCTATTGCTATTTGGCTTTGTGTCATTTTTGGAACCACAGCCAGTCATGTTTTCTGAGATATTGGTGTTCACGTAGGTCAAGAGCCCCTTGATTGCATTTACAGATGTAATCCCATGCTTCTTATTTTTCCTAGAATCACAAAATGAGAAAAAAAGGAACTCGTTCAAACTGTTTAGCTTTAAAGAAACATTTCAAGAAATGTATGTCCAGAAGTCGACAATCTTTTCCCTTGCCATCATTTAACCAATTGTTTCTTAAACTTTTAAAGCATTCATAAGGATGGCATGCTGGGTTATAATTTTCTGTCACCTCCTGTTCTAGAGACACAACAGCAAGTGAGAAGAAATCTTTCCAAAATGAGGGCAAAATCCAGTTTAGACATTTATCACCAGCAGGTGTTCCCACTCTTATCTCCCGTTTTGCCAAAATTAGAGGTACTCTTCAGATTGCTTTTTGCAATTTTTTCAATTTGCATCGGAGCTGCTGCGGAGCATAAAAAGTCGGTTACAATCTACGGCTATGCAAATGAAATTGCGGGGAAACCCAGCCTCGAAATGATTAATAAAATATTTGCGTATATTGTAGATCTCTACAGTGCCTTGAAAAAGTATTCATACCCCTTGAGATTTTCCACATTTTGTCATGTTACAGCCAAAAATGTAAATGTATTATATTGGGATTTTATGTGATGGACCAACACAAAGTGGCACCTAATTGCGAGGTAGAAAGAAAATGATAAATTGTTTTCAATTTTTTTTACAAAAATATATGTGAAAAGTGTGGCGTGCATTTGTATTCAGCCCCTCCTGAGTCAATACTTTGTAGACCCATCTTTCACTGCAATTCCAGCTGCAAGTATTTTTGGGGATGTCTCTACCAGCTTTGCACATCTAGAGAAATGTTTCCCATTCTTCTTTGCAAAATAGCTCAACCTCTATCAGATTGGATGGAGAGCGTCTGTGAACAGCAATTTTAAAGTCTTGCCACAGATTCTCAATAGGATTAAGGTCTGGATTTTGACTGAGCCATTCTAACACATGAATATGCTTTGATCCTAACCATTCCATTGTAGCTCTGGCTGTTGGTTAGGATTGCTGTCCTGCTGGAAGGTGAACCTCCACCCCAGTCTCAAGTCTTTTGCAGACTCTAACACGTTTTCTTTTAAGATTGCCCTGTATTTGGCTTCATCCATCTTCCCATCAACTCTGACCATCTTCCCTGTCCCTGCTGAAGAAAAGCATCCCCACAACATGATGCTGCCACCATTATATTTCACGGTGGGTGTGGTGTGTTCAGGGTGGTGTCAAGTGTTAGTTTTACGCCACATACGCGTTTTGCTTTTAGGTCAAAAATTAAAATTTTGGTTTCATCTGACCAGAGCACCTTCTTCCACATGTTTGCTGTACCCCCCAAATGGCTTCTCACAAACTGCAAACGGGACTTTCTATGACTTTCTTTCAACAATGGTTTTCTTCTTGCCACTCTTCCATAAAGGCCAGATTTGTGGAGTGCATGAGTAATAGTTGTCCTGTGAACAGATTCTCCCACCTGAGCTATGGATCTCTGCAGATCCTCCAGAGTTACCATGGACCTCTTGGCTGCTTCTCTGATGAATGCTCTCCTTTCCCGGCCTGTCAGTTTAGGTGGACAGCCACGTCTATGTAGGTTTGCAGTTGTGCCATACGCTTTCCATTTTTGGATGATGGATTGAACAGAGCTCCGTGAGATGTTAAAAGCTTGGGATTTTGTTTATTACCTAACCCTGCTTTAAACTTTTCCACAACATTATCCCTGACCTGTCTGGTGTGTTCCTTGTGCTTCATGATGCTGTTTGTTCACTAAGGTTCTGTAACAAACCTCTGAGGGCTTCACAGAACAGCTGTATTTATAATGAGATTAAATTACACACAGGTGGACTCTATTTACTAATTAGATGACTTCTGAAGGCAATTGGTTGCAGTAGATTTTAGTTAGGGGTATCAGAGTAAAGGGGGCTGAATAAAAATGCATGCCACACTTTTCAGATACAGTTGAACCTCGGATTACGAGCATAATCCCTTCCAGGAGTATACTCGTAATCCAAAGTACTCGCATATCAAAGCAAGTTTTCCCATTGAAGTCAATGAAAACGAAAATAATTTGTTCTGCATTGACTTCAATGGGATGCATTACCGAATGCGGCCAGAGGTGGGGGGGGACCAAAGAGCACCGAAAAGGCCCAAGGACACTTCGGCTTGGCCTCTTGCCCCCCCCGTACGTCAGGCCAAATGAGGTACTGCAGGCCTATATTCAGCTCTGCTCGGCTCCTGCGCCCTCGTACCTCAGGCCAAATGAGGTACTGCATGCCTATTTAGCTTGAATTCTGCTCGTCTTGCGAGTCAGCACTCGCAAACCGAGTCAGAATTAAAAAAAAAAAGTTGCTCGCAAATCCCCACACCACTATCATGCATTTTATACTAGTGTATTTATTGATCAAGTTATCCCTGGAAGATGGAGGATGGTGCACAATCGGAGAGAGGGGTTATAGACTGACATATAGAGCCGAACGGCTAGTCGGCGCTATACGGCACCTGCGCACCGACATTCGGCTTCTTTCGGCAACTAGTGGCGCTCCTTATGTGACAGGATGAGGTCGTTTTTGTCATCACGTCAATCACCTGCTGGATAGGAACGCCCACTACCGCGGGAGTCCCGACCCGGAAGCCAGTGAAGAAAATAGCTGTACGAGTGAGCTGGATGTAATGTTAGAAAATCGTTTTTAGGGTGAACCCCCGCTTTAAGAACTGGGGTATATAAACTTTTGATCAGGGTCATTTGGGTAGTTTCTGTTGCCATTATGATTTAAAAAGATTAAACACAGCTGATTGATAATAAATGGCTTCAGCCAAAACACTAACCATGAGTGAAAGAAAACTTTTTGTGTTACCATTCATATTATCTGAAAAATGGCCAAGAAATCATAAATTCTGCCGGGGTATGTAAACTTATGAGCTCAACTGTAGCAATATATCACTGATGGTACGAGACAAAAAGTATATGGGAAGTCTCCCTGTTTTCGAAATCATCAATGCTTGATTCTTAAACCACGGCTCAGTTCAGAATGCCGTAACCTTCCAGAAAATGACATGCAAACATAAAGGATTGATTGACAACAGCATTATTTTAAATGTGGCTTTTCACAGCTCTTGGAAGACATTTTGATTATGACATAGTGCTATTGGCAAACGGACTTGTCAGTCACACAGACAGAGGAACAAAGCATGAAATAAACATGCTGGCAAAAGAAATGTACTACGCTCCAATTTTTGTTTAACCATTCGGAAGCTACCCTTGTGTCCTGAAATGAAACAGGAACTATTTACATAAATAAATTGAGTTGCTACATTTTCAGTATAGACCCTCACGGATGAATATGTTGTGTTATAATAAATGTAAAATAAATGCAGCATTTCATTATTGTAATGAGCCAAGAGAAATGATAACATAACTGTTGAACTTGCACTGTTGAGAAAATTTGTCATCTTGGGTGGGAGGATGGCAGGGCCAGAATGTTCAGATTTCAGGCTGATCGTCAAGGACCCTGCTGTCTACGACTGGCCATAAATGGCGCGAATTACAGCCAATTCCTGCTGAATTGGCCAAAATTTGAGCCATGGGAGGCTCTGTAAGCACATTTACAAATCGGCCCAGCCGGGTGGAAAATTGTTGGCCTAACAGTGAATGCATCCTGTCAGATGGATAGGGGAATCAATTGATTTTCTCTTGCTAAGCCCACAGGCTGAATGAGAGAAAACAAAGCCATGTTTGGCCAGCTTAACAGCCAGTAAGACAGTTTTCCATATTTACTGTAGCAACATTGCAGGAGAAAACCATGCATGTTCCTGCTGTACAGCATGAATGGTTGACTTACAGCAGTGGTCATCACCCCTGTCCTCAGGGCCCACTAACAGGCAAGGTTAGCAAGATAACTGAAACACATCACAGGTGATATCATTTGCTGCTCAGTGATTGCAGTATTCTAGTCTGCATCTCCCCAAGGTAATACATAAAACCTGGCCTGTTAGTGGGCCCTGAGGACAGGGTTGATGACCACTGACTTAAGTTTCTTGGAAAAGTTGAGAGCTGCCATATCACTGAAGGCTTTCTAAACTATCTAAACTTTGTCACATGCGCACTTGGTCATCTACTGCCCAGGGTAAAGTTGCCAACATGCCAGAGTTTAGAAGGAGCCTAGGACTCACATATTGTATCCGATTGTCTGAGAGGCACAGTGTTTTTAATGTGGGAGGGGGCACGTAGCACATCAGATGGCACAGACTGATGACTGGCAGTGGCACTGATAGATGGGCACTGATTATGCAGCACTGATGAGCACTGATAGGTAGCATGCACTGAAATATGGCACAGATAGCTGGCACTGAAAGATAGCACTGGCAGGTGGCACGCACTGATGGCTGGCACTGAAAGATAGCACTGACAGGTGGCACGCACTGATGGCTGGCACTGACAGGTGGCACGCACTGATGGCTGGCACTGACAGGTGGCACAGATATGTGGCAATGATGGGCACAGATAGGCGGCAATGATGGGCACAGATGAAGTGGCACTTATAGGGCTGCACTGATGTGTGGCACAGTTAGGCGGCAATGATGGACACAGATAGGCATGCACTGACAGGTGGCATGCACTGATGGCTGGCACTGACAGGTGACACAGATATGTGGCAATGATGGGCACAGATAGGCAGCAATGATGGGCACAGATGAAGTGGCACTTATAGGGCTGCACTGATGTGTGGCACAGATAGGCGGCAATGATGAACACAGATAGGCAGCACTGATAAGGGGGGGCATTGATATAAGGTGGGCTGTGAGCTAATGGGGGTCTCCAAGGTGGGTGCTGCTGATCTAATGGTTGGTTACCACACATTATATCAGCAGTCAGTACCCCCTCTTAGAGACCCCCATTAGCTCAAAGTCCCCCCCCCTTTCCTTAGAGACTTCCAGAGATCAAAGAGCTGCCCTCTTTAAGACATCATTCATGTCTTACCAGCGTGACCCAGGAGGGAAGTGTGAGAGACGAGCTGGGGGAGGGGGGCAGAGCCGCTCTTGGGCTATGCAGACAGTGTGTGTGTGTGAACAGATCGGCATGTTATGTTACTCACATGCACACTGTTCCCCGCAGTCCCGGCAGCACTTTTTCCTCTCCTCCTGAACTGCTGAACGATGTCGGCACTAGAATGCATCTGTCGGAGGAGTGCACACCGCTGCCATCCCTGTACAGTGAGTGATTTCCCCTGCGCGCCCGCTGACTTCCTGTTGTTCCCGCCTCTGTCTCGCCTCTCTCTCGCCTCTCTTTCCCATCTCTCTCCCTTCCCAGGTATCGGTGAAGCATCGGCAGCATTTGCGCGAGTACAAGTACTCGCGCAAATGCTTGGTATCGGTCCCGATACTAGTATCGGTATCGGGACAACCCTAGTCTTGACCATAATAAATAATCAAGATAGGTACAAAGCATCTATATACTGTATTCCCTTTAAGTGTTCATACACAATATTGCAGTTCACATGCAGTTTTTTTGGAAGTTTCTGACTGCATTATAATTATTTTAATACTTATAATATTGTATAATTGTTAGTATTTTCAATGTCATCTTTTATGTATGCATTCAAAAAAAAATCCAATACATTTTCAGATCATTTGTTTCACAGTTCATCCTTGTTGATACATCTGTGTCTTTTTGGGAAGCTTGAACTCTATGGAAATACGCAGTAAATGCATGTAAAATACACGTACAGTTGTGCTCATAAGTTTACATACCCTGGCAGAATTTATGATTTCTTGGCCATTTTTCAGAGAATATGAATGATAACACAAAAACTTTTCTTTCACTCATGGTTAGTGTTTGGCTGAAGCCATTTATTATCAATCAACTGTGTTTACTCTTTTTAAATTATAATGTTGAATATCCAGCAGAATCCTTGTCCTCCTATTGAGTTCAGTGGTTCAAACTGCCAGCCCTTATGTCTCTATCTTGTCCTGTAGTGACACAGGGGTCAACAGGAGGAACCACTTTAGGGGACCAGGAAATCAGCACTTAAAAAAGTGTGGGATCTTCAGGCACCGGTTTCTCATTACTACTGCAGGTCAGCTTTGCAGGCAGAGAGGGGTGAGTATTCAATAACTCCTTTGCAGATGTTTATTATACAGATTTATTAAAAGAATCACTTTAAAGAGTATCTTTACACTGTCCTATCACTTGACTTTGGTTATGAATGAGCGCTTTTAGCGTGAAATGCGGATGTCTTTTATCTTCAATTTGTCACAATAAACATTTTTGGAAGCATTCTACTAGAGTGTGTGGTCATCAACTTCTTCTTATAATGCTTCTTCAATTGTGAGCTGGGCGGGCACTTAGAAGTGAGGACTTGTGAAGGGGTCTTCTGTGGACTGACCTGGTACAGTGCTCTACCCTTTTTGGACTATCACTTGACCTAACCACCCACCAGAAGAAAAAAAAATTACACAATTACCTTTCTACTTTCATGCCTAGGCAAAAATGATGGCATCCCCTTAGGGAGCCTCCCGCCGAGTGACGCTTCTTCTTGGTGACAGCTGTTATATAGCTGATGGTGGGCATACTCGTTTACGTCACCGAGTGGCCCCGTCCTCAGCTATATAACAGCTACAGGTACTGTATATAACAGCTGTTATCGAGAAGAAGTGTCACTCAGCAGGAGCCTCCCATGCAATTTATTTTCTTTTTTCGGTTCGTCGGGCAGCGTGAGATAGATTTACATTGTGGGACATTTTAATTATTATTATTTTTTTAATAAAGGACTTGACCCAAAGTGTCTCCTGTAATTTTTACGATTTTTGACACTTTTTTTGTGAATTGGTAGGGGTACAATGTACAATGTACCCCTACCAATTCACATGGGGGTCTGGGATCTGGGGGTCCGCTTGTTAAAGAGGGCATCCAGATCCGATAAGCCCCCCGCCTGCAGGCCCCCACAACCACCGGGCAAGGGTTGTGGGGATGATGCCCTTGTCCTCATCAACATGGCGACAAGATGTTTTGGGTGACGCCAAAGCACCCTCCCCATGTTGAGGGCATGTGGCCTAGGACTGTTCGGGAGGGGGGCGCTCTCTGGTCCCCCCTCTTTTCCGGTGCCATGCCAGGTTGCATGCTTGAATAAGGGTCTAGTATGGATTTTGGGGGGACCCCTACGCCATTTTTTTTATTTGGAGCAGGGTTCCCCTTAATATCCATACCAGATCTGAAGGGCCTGATATGGATTTTGGGGGGACTCCCACTGATTTTTTTTTAAATATTGGTTCGGGGTTCCCCTTAATAATCACTGGACCAAAAGGGCCGGGTAATGGACTGGAGAGGCAGGACCCATGCCAATATTTTTCAATGAGTTTTATCTATATTGCCAGGATCCGACTATTCATTACAGTTGCGATCAGTTTTAAATGATTTTTTTCCTTTAGAAATGTCATTTTGCTGTGGTATTGTTTTAAACACGGGGAAACGGTGCCACTTTACAGGCATACTATAGACACCCCCCAGCCATGATATTTAAAGGAATATTTCATTTTTATAGTTTCACTTTAAGCATTATTAAAATCACTGCTCCCGAAAAAAATGCTTTTTAAAAACTTTCTTTTGCATTGATACATGTCCCCAGGGGCAGGACCCCATTCCCCAAACACCTTTTATGATAATAACTTGCATATAAGCCTTTAAAATGAGCACTTTAGATTTTCCATGTTTGTGGCCCATAAATTTTAACAGTGTTCGTCCAAATGTTTTGCCTGTTCACAAGTTCTGGTGCAAACTGAACCGGGGGGTGTTCAGCTCATCCTTGGTGGCCATTTGTTTGTACATTTCCACCTGTGACCCGCTTAATGCATTATCATCATCATCTCCGGTAGCTAAAAAACAAATCTGATATGCCCTCATGGTTGCGCTTTTGGCTGTTATTGTGACCAATAAATTTGGTTGACTGTCCTCTATGAATATTTTTGCCTACTTCATTGTACTGTGTTTTCAACATAATTGGCTCCTTGCATTTGTTTTTATATGGGGGGGCTTTTAATGAAAATTTTATTTTATGAACCTTTTGAACTCTTTTTGCCCCTTTTACCAACCAGAATTATTTTCAAGCACATGTCGGAGAGCGCTACAATATAAAGTACCATCCAGATAGAGTCACAACTTTTTTAATAAAAAGGAAGAGACTTGTTATTTAAACATTCATATTACAACCTGTTCAATTACTTTCACAAAATGTGCTTTTAGTTAATGGAAAACTAATTATATAGAATTACACTGCAGAGCTGTTAATGCAAAATAAAAAGGCAGGATTTCTCATAAAAAAATATACATCTATGCTCGACTTTTCTATATTTTTAAATAAACTCTCCAGTGTTTAAACTGCCTCATTTAAAATCCATTGTGCAAAGTAATGTAATGCTGCATTGCATGTCTGAGAAAATGATGGCACGCTACAGAAAGCACTTACCGTTAAATGTATTCAGAGGCACAAAATATACTTCAAAGGGAAATCTCATTGTTCATTAGGTATGTTAGATGACTGTGGCCGAATGAAAAATATCTGCAGGTTGTTTTGATGTAGGTGGCCTCTGATGAAAGATACAATTTAAAAGAGAACTTTCAAGGTCAATAGTGTAGCTTCAGCTGCTCCAGGCATATTACAGGATCAGGCTATGGCCTCTTCTACGGTGTGCCAACCCCACCCTCAAGCTTCAGCCTTCTTGGTGCATTCACCTTAAAGGGTAACTCCACTTTTGTTGACAAAAAAAACATTCCCCCCTGGGTGATCTATGTACATTACAAGGATTTTAACAATATTTGTTACAGATTCCTGCCTTTTGTCATTCTGAAGAAATCCATGTGTGTTTGTCTGTGTCCATGTGCATCTAATGGGAGTGGTTTCATGAATATCAATCAGCTGCTGTACCTGCAGGGCACTAATGAGGAAAATTGCAGGGCCTGCATCCCTTTAGACATGATTTCCCTTTGGGAGGATCTCACCAAAAATTGAATTTTTGTTGCAGGGGATGCCCAAAATCTGACTTGTATCTTAGTGCAGACTTCTGGGAAAATCAGTAAGTCAATCACACAAGCAGGAAATTATGTTTCTGTGGGGGGCGTTCTGTACACATTCTGTGTACTGAACTCCTCCAGGTAGCCATATTGCATTACATATTACAGAAAATGACAGCACTGCAGATTGAAAAGGAAAAGTAATTTTTAAACATTAAATTACAATATGACTTGTGTTGTATTTGTATTCACTCACTATATATATATATATATATATATATATATATATATATATATATATATATATATATATTTTTTTTATTCACAGTTTTTTTTCCCCACGAAAGTGCAGTTACCCTTTAAAGTAAACAAAGCTAAAGTACATTATTTACTTATTAACAAGCAGTAGGTGAGCTTTTAACCAAGCCCTCACTAACAGTTGTAGTTGCAGGTACTGTAGAGAAATTCATCCTCAAAGTTAAAGAGAAGCACAAACCTTGTTTAAGTTGGGACTCCATATCCTACTCTCTCCTCCCTTTCTGTGAAGCTGCTTTTTGTTTATACAGATTAGAAGGCTGTCAGGCTGCCCCAGTCACTGCTGGCAGAGGGGAATCTTTTTTTTGTTTGTTTTTCAGGTCATTCATTATGATCGCAATTCGTAAATTCGAAAATCCAAAAATTCGAAAATACGAAGATAAGAAAGAAAATATGAAAATTAGAAAGAACTAGTCCTCTAGTACCCTTATTAGTTTAGTTGCCCTTCGTTGCACACTTTCCAGCTCTAGCACATCCCTTCTGAGGACCGGTGACCATAACTGGATGGAATACTCCAGATGTTGCCAGAACAAAGTTTTATAAAGTGTCAGTTTTATCTCTGGAGTACAGCATATCCCTATTTTATGCATGCAAATATTCTGCCGACTTTGGTAGCTGCAGCTCGATATTGCAAGCTTTTGCTATTGCTTTTGCTAGTGACTTCCACTAGGACCCCCAGATCTTTCTCCATCCTTGACTCCCACAGAGGTCCCCCCAGTGAGTAGTTTGCCTTTATGTTATTAACCACTAAGTGCATTATTTTACATTTCTCCACATTAAAGCGCATTTGCCATGTAGTCCATTTCATTATGCCCACTCTATTATAATGTTCAGGTCTTTCTGTAAAAATGTATATATCTTGATGTGAAGTTATTTCCCTGATAATTTTTTTATCGTCTACAAAAACTATGATTGAGCTATGTATCCCTTCCTCTATGTCATTTATGAATAAACCTTGGGGTGCCCAACTTACCACTCCAGACCAGTCTAAGTACACGTTGTTTATCACCATCTTTTGGACACGCCCCTATAGCCAGTTTACTATCCAAGAACGAACCTTATGGTCCATGCCTACAGACCTCAACTTGTAGATTAAGGGTTTATTATAATGCCATGCTTTCTGAGAATCGCTTGTGTGTTATCACCTGTATATTTAGTTCCATTGTCCAACACACTCTGCCAAATACTGTTCATGTTTCTCTGGTACCCTACTTTTGTTGTGTAACAGATGTGATATCACTTAAATTAATATGCCAAGATTTCAGGGTCACATTGGCATATCAACCTATGTGACATGTAAATGCAGCTGACCTAATGACAATGTGTACCCTGCATTATTGAACATGTTGATCTAAAACTAAGAAGTAAAACCTGCATTTATCGGAATCGTTGTCTGCATTGGCACATTACCATGTAAATATATTCGGTCGACATTAGTTCCAGATTCAGTAATCTGTCATTTGAAAACAACTTACAAACAAGTCACTTAGAACTTGAATTGCTTTATTTGAGACATGAGATTTAATTTGCATAACTTAGACATTACTCTTGGATTAATAAGGTTCACATTTTCGGCAACTGAGAAACCCTTTGCCGTTAATGGGAGAGGGATGAAGGGTTAAAAGAAGTCATTTGTGCGTTAGCTGATTAATCATTCAAAATTTTATGGCCCTGAAGTGTGTAAAACACGGAGTACTGAGATTTCGAATTACGAAAAACCTTTACTGCCAATTGGCTTAAGCAGTTAAGTCTTGATTCTCTTAAAGGCAACCTATGTTCTTTATACTGTTGTTGGTATAATTTAAATGGGTAATTGAAATACAAATATGTTAACTGTTCTGCAAATTAATTTGTAATTCTGTTTAACCAGCAGGGGTGGCCCATCCATAAGGGGCGCCCAGGCGCCGCCCCTCTATTTGCGGCCGCCCTGTCTATCCATGCATCCGGCCACTTTCAGGACTTTGGATACATGACTTCCAACAGGGGGGGTTTTGAAGCACTTGATTAGAGCCAGAGCTCTAATAGGCTTCAAAATAGGGTGCGCTACGGGCCCACCCAGGTATGTTACAATTGCAAATGAATATTCCCTATTGTAACACTGATCCTCCTCCCTAACAATCTGGAAGCCGGTATGAGACCCGTTTCCCGATTGGCCAAAAAGAGAAGCATCACGATTGACCACTGAGGAGGAGGGAGGAACTGGAAGCTATGGAAAGCAGGGGAAGAGGAAGCCACTGTCGTGATGACTGCGGAGAGCAGGGGAAGGGGAAGCCGCCACCCTGATGACCGCAGGGAGCAGGGGAAGGGCAAGCCACTGTCGCTGTGATGCCCGCAAAGAGCATGGGAATGGGAAGCCACCACCGCCGTGATGCCCACAGAGAGAAGGGGAAGCCACCACCGCTGTGATGCCTGCGGAGAGCAGGGGAAACCACCACTGGCATCATGCCCGTGGAGAGCAGGGAAAGGGGAACCCACCACTGGCATGATGCCCGTGGAGAGCAGGGAAAGGGAAAGCCGCCGTGGTGTCCTCAAAGAGCAGGGGAACCCGGGGAGAAGCTCTGCCCGCCAATAGATGGAATAAGTGCTCCGGACCCGATCGACTGGAGGGGGGGTGGTGGTGCCACTGTTTCCCCCCCCCCCCGAAAAAAATTACCACCAGTCACCACTGTCTTGTGGTCCAGTTGTCCCTCAAACACAGCACAGCCAGGTTTGATTGTAAGACCTCCCTGCAGACTACATTGGCCAAGTAATAAAGCCTGGTCCAGTACCCACTGCAGCCTGTTATTGGATAATAGAGGAGCAGTCTAGTTCTCTACTTGCAGATGGTAAGCAATGGATATTTGCAGGTATAGGAATGATTGATTGGCTGCACACTCAATATTTGCACAAAATGGCTTTATTGTAGAACAAAGTCCATAAAAAACAATCACAACTGATCAGGCAGGGGAGGGAAAAGGTAGGTAGATGTGTTTCACATGGAAGTTCGTGCTTTCTCAAAACCACGTAGAGTCGCAGTCCACACATTGTATATATATGGTATCATTAAATACAAAACACGTGTAATCAATCAACTGCAGGACATCAAACTGACTATGCAAAAGATTTCATGTTTGCACAGAACACCCAAACGCCCCCATAACCCCCCCCCCCCCCTCCTGGGTGTCAAAATCTTCTCTAGGATACTTTGATCTCAGTCGCTCCATCCATGAACATGTGTATATTTTTATGCATGGACCCCTATAAGTATGCATACATTTTTTTTATTTATTTTTTCTTCATATTCATTTTATTTTTTCATTTTTTATTGACGTTTTTTGATTTGTTATTATATACATGTTTTGAGTTAATTACTATACAACAAGTTCAACCTTTGTGTGAGGAATTTTTGATCATACATATATTTTGGAATATGTCCTGTCACACATTTGATGTCTTGCACTTGATTGATTATACACATGTTTTGTATTTAATGATACCATATACTGTATATTTATATTTTTAAATATATATAAATAAATAAATATATATATATATATATATATATATATATATATATATATATATATATATATATATATATACAGTATATATACACAATGTGTGGACTGCGACTCTATGTGGTATTGAGAAAGCATGAACTTCCATGTGAAATGCGTCTACTCTACCTTTTCCCTTCCCTGACTGATCAGTTGTGGTTGTTTTTTATGGACTTTGTTCTACAATAAAGCCATTTTGTGAAAGTATTGAGTGTGGAGCCATCAAATCATTTGTATACCTGAGAGTCTGCTGCAGTGCAGGGCATGTGCCTCAATTGTTGTGCAGTCTGAGCATTATGGCCGGCAAACATCAACTGTGAGCAGTGGTTTCTTATTGAATGGATATTTACAGAATTACATTGGTCCACCTTGGACCAACACAAGCATGTACACAATATTATCAAAAGTATTGGGATGCCTGCCTTTACACGCACATAAACTTTAACCACATGCCGTCCGCTTTCCGCATATATACTGCTCCAAGGCAGGTTGGCTTGCGCAAACTGAAGTACCTGTACATCAGTCCGTGCATGTGGTTGTGTGTGCGCGCAAACGGCGTGGGTCCAGCGGACTCGATGTCCAGAGAGGCAGAACGTGAATCTGCCGATGTAAACGATAGACATGTGCACTGCCGAAAAATTTGTTCATTTTTGTTTCATTCGTTTTTTTTTTTTTTGGGTCATTCGTTATGATTGTCCGAAGTCTGTAAATTCGTAAATTTATAAATCCGTGAATTTGAAAATGAGAACGAAAATACTAAAGAATAACTAAATAACAATAACTAACTTTTAACTTATAGGTATTGGAATTTCCTTTCAAATTTGGCTTTGACGTAACAAATACGAATTTATCCGAAGTTATGAATCATCTGAAATAACGAATGCCGCATCTAAACAAATGGAACTAATAATTAATAAATAATGATAATAATAAAATGTTTTATTACTATCATTATTATTATTATTTGTATTTATTATTATTAATTCGTTACGTTCCATCCATTTAGGCATTCGTTATTTCGGATAACTCGTAACTTCAGAAAAATACATTTTTGTTACATTCACTAACAGCCAAATCTGAAAGGAAATTACAATACCTATAATTTAATAGTTAGTAATAGTTTAAGTTATTATAAGTTAGTTATTTCAGATTTTAGATTTTTCGGGGCTTCGGATTTTCAAATTTTGAATTTCCAAATGTTCAAATTTAACATTTTTTTCATTTACACATTTTAAAAATTTCTAGATTTGTTAAAATCCGTTAAAAAATTAATTTGTAACTAAACAAATTGTACATGTCTTGTAAACAAGGCAGATTCCTATTCAGGGGACAATACTGAGATCTGCTGTTCCTAGTGATCAGGAACAGCGATCTCTGTGTTGTCCCAGTAAGCCCATCCCCCACACAGTTAGAACATACATAGGGAACACAGTTAACCTCTTAATCGCCCCCTAGTGTTAACACCTTCTCTGCCAGTGTCATTTATACATTGATCAGTGCATTTTTTAGCACTGATTACTGTAATAATGTCACTGGTCCCAAAAAATTGTCACTTGGGGCCAGATTTGTCCGCTGCAATGTCGCAGTCCCGCTAAAAGTCACAGATCGCTGCAATTACCAGTAAAAACAAGAAAAAAAGGCCCTAAATATGTCCCCTATTTTGTAGGCGATATAACTTTTGCGCAAACCAATCAAAATATGCTTATTACGATTTTTTTGCCAAAAATATGTAGAAGAATACGTATTGGCCTAAACTGATGAATCAATGTGTTTATATACAGTATATACTGTATATATATATATATATATATATATATATATATATATATTTGGGGGGTTTATAGTGCAGAAAAATAAAAACCACAGATGTGATCAAATACCACTAAAAGAAAGCTCTATTTGTGTGAAAAAAGGTCATCAATTTTGTTTGGGTACAGCGTCGCACGACTGCGCAATTGTCAGTTAAAGCGTCGCAGTGCCGTATCGGCAAAAATGGCCTGGTCATTAAGGGGGTAAATCGTTCCGGGGCTGAAGTGGTTAATGGCATCCCAGTCTTAGTCTGTAGGGTTCAATATTGAGTTTTCCCCCCCCTTTGCAGCTATAACAACTTCAACTCTTCTGGGAAAGCTGTCCACAAGGTTTAGGAGAGTATCTATGGGAATATTTGACCATTCTTCCAGAATCGCATTTGTGAGGTCAGGCACTGATGTTGGACAAGAAGGCCTGGCTCGCAGTCTCCACTCTAATTTATGCCAAAGGTGTTCTATCAGGTTGAGGTCAGGACTATGTGCAGGCCAGTCAAGTTCCTCCACCCAAAACTCGCTCATCCATGTCTTTATGGACCTTGCTTTGTCAGTTTGTCACTTTGCCACTCTGTACTACTGTTATATTTGTTACCCCTTTTTTCCCTTCCCTTTTTCTATTTTATGTACCCCTTTATGTTGGGACTTTTAAAAACTTGAAAATGAATGAACATGAATAAAAACATATTTGTAACAGGATGACCCGTGACACCCAGAGACTTTTAAAGGAATGGTGGATACTCCTGTGCCAGAACTCTTGGGTCTAAGTTCACCCTGTGCCCCTTTTGGGCATAGGGTGGCTAATAAATCATAATTCATGTATTACATGAGATGGGACATTAATAATAATTCATGTTTGCAGGATGTCTTGAGATATCACAAGTTGTTGGCTATTCAATGTGGGGACACATTCTTTTGAAATGTGTTAATTGCATCTACTCCTAGACTTTTCATTGTCCATTGTGTAAAGGTGTTAATCCAGGTCTGCTCCCAGACCTCTAAATATGTATGCTAAATACTGTTTTGTGTGTGGAATGGAACTTGTCAAGCTGTATGCGGAGACAGAACGTCTGTCTAAAGATATGGTTTGAGGGGAATGCATTGTGTGATGGTGTTTTGGTTGAATTCTGTTAATGAAGGAATGTGCAGTGATTAGGTCATGATAATTATAGCCCGGCGCCGAGATGTCTAGAATGTTTAGCAATTAGCCATCTGAAGGTGTATTGAAGCCCCCCCCCCCAGGGTGGGGGTGGACAGTCTGATTGTTCCTGTAATTTCTGTCACATGCTTGTACTGCATAAAAAGCTGAGAAGAAACCATTAAAGCATTCATTCATTTTGGAACAAGTACAGAGCTGCGTGTCTCGTCTTGATTCTGGGGAAATGGGATGGATCGTGTCCTGTTGGTTGGAGTGTCGATAAGCTGTCTTGGATGGAATGGAATGTCGTGAACGGATTTAACCCCTGTCCCATTTGGGGTTCCGTTACAATATTCAACCCAAAGTGGTAATTGTTTATGATACACAGTGCTTGGATTTACATGGTGTAAAGGAAAAGTAGATGTGGAAAAAAAATAACCTGTTGGGCAAACAATTTTTTGGCAAGTAATTGTTCAACATGTGCTTGGGGTGTGGCAAGGGTGTGACCTTTACCTAAATGTTTTGCGCTAAAAGGTGCCCCTGTTTCCAATTTCTGTATAAATAAATAGTCTGACTGCCAGTGCAATGGTTCATTATTCAGCGCTTGCTGTATAAAAATTTGATGAAGCGAATGCCCTCTCTGAAAATTTTAACAATTTCTTTACACACCCCTATCATTAGCGTCAAGATCTGGGTGGTCAGAGAAATTAAAACTAACACTCACTAAATTAGTCATCCACCTGCATCAAGCTGTATAAAATATAAAAGCTATTGCCTTGAGCTGTCCTAGCCCTCTGTTCTCTTTAATTGCGACTCATAAATGTTCGGCTGTATAATGCAGTCCTTGGATCTCTCGCTCAGCTGCCATTGCAGAAGGGGCATTTCGTTAATTGCTAATGTCACTGCACACTCTCTTATTGTGCTCAAGGACAGTATGGTGAGCAAGGCCAAGTTGGGAACAGGAGATACGCTCAATAGACTCCAGGCAGAACCTTTATTCATATATTTTGTGTATATAAAACATATACAGGGCGGAAAATACACAGATTCAAATTAAATGCTGGTTTGAACCTTAATAGGAGGAGGGGTCAATGCATTGTATTTATTTATATTGTATATTTTAAAGCATTGTCATTTTTTTCTATACATCAAGGTTGGTATATAAGATGGTAACATAACAGAAAATATAATTTGTTTAAGGTGTCCAAACTCTGTTCATGCACACATATTTTATTTTTTATTTTTTTTTGTTTGTTTATAGCTTTTTTATAGTTTTTTTGGTGCATGTTTTCCTCTTTTTGAGCATGTCACAAGAAGGTTTGTATTAAACTGAACCCAGCACTGAAAAGATACAGGGGCAGATCCACAAAGGTATTACGCCAGCATATCTCTTGATACGCCGCGTAATTTCAAATTTTGCGCGTCGTATCTTAGTACGCCATCGGATCTAAGCTGCAATTTTTCGGCGGCCGCTAGGTGGCGTTTCCGTCAAATTCTGCGTTGAGTATGCAAATTAGCTGTTCACGGCGATCCACGAACGTCCGTCCGGCCGGCACATTTTTTACGTCGTTTGCGTTCGGCTTTTTCTGGCGTATAGTTAAAGCTGCTGTTATGAGGCGTACTCAATGTTAAGTATGGCCGTCGTTCCCGCGTTGAAATTTTTACGTCGTTTGCGCAAGTCGTTCGCGAATAGGGATTTGCGTAGAATGACGTCACCGTCGGAAGCATTGGCTTGTTCCGGGTTAATTTCGAGCATGCGCACTGGGATACCCCACAAACTGCGCATGTGCAGTTAAAAAAAAACGTTGTTTACGTCGGGTCACAACGTATTAACATAACACACGCCCCCATTACATCCATTTGAATTCCGCACCCTTACGCCGCCTAAGATACACTACGCCGCAACTTACAGCGCAAATTCTTTGAGGATTCGAAAAAAAATAAGTTACGGCGCCGTAGTTTATCTTAGATACGCTGCGCCCAGCGGAAGATTACGCAAAGGTACGTGGATCTGCCCCTTAGTGGTTTTTAAAAATTTCTAAATCAGGAAAACTGTCTACCACTGTACCTGATTTTTAACAAAAAAAATATATACAATTGATATGGAAATTGCATAGTATATATTTCCTTAAGTTGTCTAATTGTTTCACAATATTTAGGAATGCCTCCAAGCCTTGGCTAAGGTGCTACACAAGGACAAAGTCTGCTTACTCATACCAAAGGAATGTGTGATTGTAAACTGGCAAAGTCCTTAAAAAATCATATTGTTGCTTACAAAGGAAGTCGGCTTGGGGGTTGTTATCACTCAGTCTCGTGTCAGAGCTACGTTATGCTTGCGTCTTAGGTCACCTACAGTATGCCACGCCATCATGTGAGACTCCGTGGCAAAACAGCATCTTTAGTTAAGTATTCTTGTTATATTTTCTTTATCTGTCTCTGTCATTACTTTTAATAAAGGTTATACTTACAAGTATTTCTAAGATCTCTCTTTGCACATATCGAATACAACCCCAGAAACACAACGAAACAACAATACTTACCTTTTTTTCATGAATTTTTGGTCTCTTCTGCAGGTCCTAAATTGCTGCTGGTGCTTCTCCCTGTAGTAGTCTCCTATAAATCCAGAGTAGCTTGAGGATATGCCCCCAGGCTTATGTCTTTGATGCCCATGGCTCACAGGAAGTAGGCTGAATGATACCTAAGTGTCAGGAGCATCTAGTGCTCCTGCTCCTCATTCCAGCATCCTGGTTTTGGCTTTGGTATTCTCCCTGTCTTTGTCCACCTGCAAGGTGATTGATGTGGTCTATCTCTGGGTGGAAACCAAACCTGTTATAAGTGAGCAAAACCTTCAGTCTCATGCTTGTCTGTCTACCCTGCTCTGCTAGTTGGACTATTCACTGAACTCAGCCTGCCTATTGCCTGGACTGTCATAGAACCACTATGTCTGTCTGCCAACGGCAAGTACCTGTTTGCTTTGCGCAGTTTGCGCTTGCCCTGGCATTGTGGCCATGCACTATAGCATTGTGTATAAGACCAGGGGGCAACCGAGTACCAGTAGACCTGGGGGCAACCAAGTACCGGTAGACCTGCTTGCCTTATGGGAAAGGGGGTTGCTATAGGCGAAGAACACAGCAGCCAGCTATAGTGTCTGACCACCTACGTTGGGGTAGGCGTGACACCAAGAGTACCGGAATTGGATTGTAGAGTGGTAAGTCTGTAGCGGACAGCACCAGGAAGATGTTATTATTGCAGAGAGAGCTGCCTTTTTCTATTAATACTACTGCAGGGCATTGTAGTTTTACCTTTTGTTCACAAAGATGCAGTATAGCTTCAAAGCAACCCTGTCTATGCATGGTTTCATGTCCTCCTCCTCCTCAACAGTACATGCTCACCTTTTCTTCCCCGCCTCTTAATTTAGCTGCCAGGGTGAAAAAATGACTCAGTACTTCTGGGTATAGAGATGCATAGGACTTACTCTATGGGGCAGTGGTGGTGCTTTTTGATTGGCCCAGTGCTGTCCCATGGAGTCAGGAAGACAGTTCTTCATGTTCACACACCAAGTGGCTTTATGGAATGAACAGAAGGTAGGTATGTGCTGCTGAGGATAGGGGCAAGAGTGAACCTATTGCATTGTGTTGGTTAAGGAAGGTCAAATTCACAGTATTTCTGGATATTGGGCACACATGCATGCTGTTACTCAGCCAATCTGCAGGCCTGAGTGCTGTCACATCGGGAACAAGCCGAGTAGAGTGCAAGTACTAACCATAAAATTAAGTAATTATTTGCATAGGATCTTTGCAGGGGCTGCAGTGGACTGGAGCAAGAAAGGTAAGTTCAGGCAATTAAGGGTGTTTCTTTATTTTTTTTTTATTTTTTTTTTTTTCTCTCTTTTTTTTTAAAGTGTATTTTGTGCGTGTACTCGAGAGAGGAGCCGGACTGCAGGAGTTGGGAGTAGGCAGGCCTCCCCCAGAGGCAATCTGCCACCTTTCTCCATGCCCCGGGTGGCAATGGCGGGTGTGTGAGGGGGTCCTCCCACACAGCCCGCCCTACCTGCTCCGCTTTGAAGCCCAACGGGGCAGAGGGACTCCCTATAAGGGAGTGAGAGGATTAGCCCGCTGGGTGTTTCTTTATAATACTGTTACATTAGAAATATTTAACACGGATCCCCTTAACCACTTTGTGCTATAAAACATATCCAATAATGAAAAAAAAAAAAAAAAAAATTCTTCATCAATTTAGCCCAATATTTATTTTGCTACATATTCTTGGTAACATTTGGGGAACTGGTTATATTATTTCTATTCTATTCTATTGTTTTTTGAATTATAACTTTTTCTATTTATTCTTTTCTATTCAAATTTCAGAAGATGGTTAAATTCTATTTTATTCTATTCTTTTTTATTCTATTCTTGTATCTTATATTCTATTTTGTTCTGTTTTACTCTATTATATTATATTCTTTTATTTTCTGCTATATTCTTTTCTATTATATTCCTTTATTTTCTATTCTATTTTATTCTCTTTGAGTGAGTGAGTGAGTGAGTGAAAAACTTGTAAAGTGCAGCACATGCGAACTGAATCGCCTCTGGAAATAGGAAAACTATTAGATTTAGAAAACTATTCGAAATTGATTCGAAAACTATTCAAATTTACTCAAATTTATAATTCCAAAAAATTCTAATCGATTTGAATACTAAAAAATTAAACAAATTCCGAAAACGAATTAAAACGGATTAAACAAATTTAACTAAACTAACTTATGTAAATGAATCCAAACAAAAACCAAAAGAAGTTTTTCATTCTGCACATATCTACTCTGGGATATTTTTTTATTTTTTTTAGTAATGGCGGTGATCAGCGACCTATAGAGGGACTGCGATATTGCAGAGGACAAATTTGACACATAACTGACACTTTTTTGGGGACCAGTGACACTAATACAGTCATCAGTGCTATAAATATGGACTGTCACTGTACTAATGACACTGGCAGGGAAGGGGGTTAACATTAGGGGTGATCAAAGGGTTAAATGTGTGCCTAGGTTGTGCTTATTCACTGTGGGGGAGGTGCTTTGACTAGGGGAAGGTTTTGCAGAAACACAAGATTAAAGCCGGGGCCACTCTGTGCAAAATCAACTGCACAGAGGAGGTAAGTATGACATGTTTTTTTTTTTTTATAAATTAACCTTTAGCCCTGGTTCACACTGGGTACGATTTGGAACGATTTGAGATGCGATTTGACATGTCAAATCGCATCTCAAATCGGCGGCAATTGTCGGCAATGGCACTGTCCTAATCAGTGCGACGCCGCATCTGCGATTTCAAAAATTAGTTCCTGTACTACTTTTTGCGATTTCGGGCCGCGATTTACATTAAATTGCGGTCGAAATCGCGGCAAAATCGCAGCCGCGAAATCCTTTTACCGCGATTTTGAATTCGCAGCAGTGTGAACCTAGGCTCACAGTACATATCCTTTAACACAGTGGTCATTAACCATGTCCTCAGGGCCCACTAACAGGTCAGATTTTATGTATTACCTTGGGGAGATGCAGACTAGAATACTGCAATCACTGAGCAGCAAATTATATCAGCTGTGATGTATTTCAGTTATCTTGCAAACCTGGCCTAGGTAATAAAGTAAGTTTACTGTTGGGGTTTGCATATACTGGAACTCATAGCAGCAATTCAGAATTATTTTTTGGAGTTCTCACTTCTCTGAACTGATATTTTGTATGCATTTCTGTAGATTATTGCACTTTGCTCTGTCATACTAAATACGCTCGCTGGTTTGCTATTTACGGATAAGGTGTTTCCTACTCTTTACGACGTTGATATTAAATTGCTGACCACTTTCCTGTTCTTGACCTGCTTGTCTGCCTCCCATTAACTGTGAACTTCTGACCTGAAAGTCATTGTAATTGCTTGCCATCTGGAGAGATCTCAGGACTTGTTCTGGCTTTTTTGCTTTTCTTCTTTTCCAATATTTTAATGCCTTACCCCAAAGGAAACCTGCATAAATATCACCGTTTTTGTTGTACTTTGGGTGCTTCTTTGCTTGTTTTATAAAATAAATCTGCAGACTAAGCTGTTTCTCCATTACTGTACAGTCACATAGATAAAGGGAGGGAGGGGAGAAAGAAGACTTGTAAGTGTAAGTGTTGGACCAGTGGCAGCTGGTGGGTTCTTCTTTGGGGGGGTGGCAAGCCAACAACACCCCCCAGCGGCGGTCCGTCACTTACCCACTTGTGTGGCGGGGCTGTGGTGTCCTCTCCTGCTTTCCTGGAGTGTGGGCAGCGGCCGAGGCGGCTCCGGTGTCCGCTCCTCATCCGCCAGCTCTAGGCATCCAATAGGATCACCTGACACTTTGGCCAATCAGGAAACAGGTCTCATAGACCTGCCTCCTGCTTGGCGGGAAGAAACTTTATTGTGATGATTACAAAAATTCATTCGCTATGGTCACACCACTGGGTGGCCTCGGCGCGCAATGCTCTGCACTCCGAGGCCACCTATTTTTGAAGCCTATTAAAGCCTCTCGCTACAATCTGTTGCTTCAAGAAAACACACCACCCCGCACTGGAAATCATGGTCTGGCGCTACTGATATGTAGATCAGGGGGCTGGACGCATGGATAGGGGAGGAGGCGCCCGTGCGCCCTCTATGGATGGGTTGCCACTGGTAAGGACTCATGTACATGGAATCATCTGCGCATACAGTATAAAAACAAACACATTTTAGTGCCCGGGAGTCACGGGTGGTCTATACAGCCCGCTGCCAGCAGCTTATCAAGATCAATGACAGATTGACATGCAGTGGCCGTACAAACATCTGAAGGGTACTTGTGTACAATACCTGTGTATTGGACAGCCTAAGGTCTCAGCTACAGTAGGGACCATGAGGCAAGTCTTTTTGACATCTGGTAACCCCTCAGCTGTATCTGTACTACTGCACAGCTACTGGTTCCCAGTGCAATCTCAGAAACAGTACAGGAGGGCACTCTTCCCTAAGCTTTCAGTCCAGGATACTGTTAAGGACAGGGGGTGGCCATTGAATCCTATGAGAGCAGTCTCAGTTCAAGAAACCTCTCCACACCAGGGAGAAAGCCTTGCATTACTGTGTGGAGTTACAGACAGAAGAACAGGAAGTGAGGATTTCTCAGAAGAAATAAGGACATTTAAAAGCAAAATGGAAGCATGAGGTAAGTGAAGGAGGACTGCACTAAGGTAAAGAAAGCTTTGGAGGGATTTTTTTTTTACCTTTACAACACCTTTAAGGCCTCGTACACACGACGGGACATGTCCGATGAAAACGGTCCCCGGACCGTTTTCATCGGACATGTCCGCTGGCGGATTTTGGTCTGATGGCTGTACACACCATCAGACCAAATTTCCCACGGACAGCGAACGCGGTGACGTGGCCGCGCCATCGCTGCGACGATGACGCGGCGACGTGCGCGACCCTGGAAGGTCAATGCTTCCACGCATGCGTCGAATCACTTTGACGCATGCGAGGGCTTTCGGCCAAGCGGACATGTCCGGTGAGTCGTACAGACTACCGAACATGTCCGATGGACGGCTTCCAGCGGACATGTTTCTTAGCATGCTAAGAAACATTTGTCCGCTGGAAACCTGTCCGCTAGGCCGGAAATCCGGTCCGGTCGGCCGTACACACGACCGAACATGTCTGCTATGGTCGACAGAGCCTAAGAGGATTTCTATACACAATTTAATCTCTGTCTAGAGAGACTCTTTGCTTTACTTAATCTTTCTCAAATATTCCCCAGGATTCTAGGGCTTCAGTAGAAAAAGAAATCGTTATCCACTTTCATGATTTCTGCATGATTTAACATTGGATGCTTCAAATCAAGGCAAACGCTTTGTTATTATGTTGTTCTTTTACGGCACTGGCAGGCCTTAAGTACATGTGATTACGGACCATAAAGAAATTATTGATAACGGGGGAAAAACTCAGCACGCATTTGGCCTAGCACATTGTTTTCATTTAAAGCCTAGTTCTATATCAAATCTATCTCTGCTCTTTGAATCACCGGCGAAGGATCAATAGTTATAATAATAACTGCTGCTCTTTAAACAGACTAATGCAATCAAGTATTAGTTTCAGCAGTTTGAAAGTCACGTATCTAAGAAGTAGGTATTCCGAGAAGCCTGAGCGTTTAACTTTCTCCAATGTATGGAGGGATAAAAAATTCGATAAACTTCCATTTCAAACCTTCAGGGATGGCAGCTGCAAATAGAACCTCGGCGCCAACTTATGTTCGTCTAATGGCGTAGAATGAAATAAGTGTTCATTGAATGCCAACGAGGCAAATAGCCAAATACCAGCTGCCATTAGAGTGCAAGAACTTTGCTGCTATGGAATGTGCTGTATCAGAAATATAATTGAACATGTTAAAACAACACTATGGGGGTTATTTACGAAAGGCAAATCCACTTTGCATCACAAGTGCAAACTACTAGCTAGATTCAGAGAGAGTTATGGCGGCGTATCAGTAGATACGCCGTCGTAACTCTGAATCTACGCCGTCGTAAATTTAAGCGTATTCTGGAAACCAGATACGCTTAAATTAGGCTAAGATACGAGCGGCGTAAGTCTCCTACGCCGTCGTATCTTAGGGTGCATATTTTCGCTGGCCGCTAGGTGGCGCTTCCGTTGTTTTCCGCGTTGAATATGCAAATGAGCAAGATACGCCGATTCACGAACGTACGTGCGCCCGTCGCAATTAGTTACGCCGTTTACGTAAGAGATACGCCGGTGTAAAGATAAAGCTGCTCCCTAGGTGGCGCAGCCCATGCAAGGTATGGACGTCGGAACAAGCCTATCTTTTTACGT
Source organism: Rana temporaria (assembly GCF_905171775.1). NCBI lineage: Eukaryota > Metazoa > Chordata > Amphibia > Anura > Ranidae > Rana > Rana temporaria. The sequence continues at coordinate 27,437,713 of NC_053501.1, forward strand.
CGTTTGCCCAAGTCGTACGCGAATAGGGCTGGATATAATTTACGTTCACGTCAAAACCAATACGTCCTTGCGGCGTACTTTGGAGCAATGCACACTGGGATATGTCCACGGATGGCGCATTCGCCGTTCGTTAAAAACGTCAATCACGTCGGGTCACGAGTCATTAACATAAAACACGCCCCCCTCATCCTCATTTGAATTAGGCGCGCTTACCCTGGCCCATTTACGCTACACCGCCGTAACATAGGCGGTGTATCATATATGCGATACGCTACGCCGCCTCAAAGTTAAGCCAGTCTTTCTGAATCTGGCTAATCAAGCGCAAAGTGCACTGAAAGTACACTAGGAAGTGCAGTCGCTGTAGATCCGAGGGGGACATGCATGGAAAATAAAAAACACAGCATTTTAGCTTGCACATGATTAGATGATAAAACCAGCAGAGCTTCCCCTCATTTCAGATCTACCCCTCAGAGTTACAGCGACTGCACGTCCAAGTGCACTTTCAGTGCAATTTAAAGTGCACTTTGCACTTGTAGTGCAAAGTGGATTTGCTTTTTGTAAATAACCCCCTATATTACCAAAAGTATTGGGACACCTGCCTTTACACGCACATAAACTTTAATGGCATCCCAGACATGGAAGAGAGAGTTTGGGGTGGAGGAACTTCTCTGGTCTGCACAGAGTCCTGACCTCAACCCGATAGAACATCTTTGGGATGAATTAGGACGGAGACTGTGAGCCAGGCCTTCTCGTCCAACATCAGTGCCTGACCTCGCAAATGCACTTCTGAACTTTAACTGCATCCCAGTCTTAGTTCATAGGGGCAGATTCACGTACAGCCGCGCAAAATTGTGCGGGCGTAACGTATCTGATTTACGTTACGCCTCCGCAACTTACACGGGCAAGTGCTGTATTCTCAAAGCACTTGCTCCGTAAGTTGCGGCGGCATAGCGTAAATCACCCGGCGGAATTCAAATTCGGCGAGTAGGGGGCGTGCATCATTTAAATCAAGCGCGTCTCCGCGCCGAATGAACTGCGCATGCGCCGTCCGTAAAATATCCCAGTGTGCATTGCTCCAAATGACGTCGCAAGGACATCATTGGTTTCGACGTGAATGTAAATGACGTCCAGCCCCATTCACGGACGATTTCCGCAAACGACGTAACTTTTAAAAATGTCGACGCGGGAATGACGGCCATACTTAACATTGTTGCGCCGCACTTATGCCACCATATAGCAGGGGCAACATTACGCCGGGAAAAGCCTAACGTAAACGTTGTAACTTTACTGCGCCGGCCGCGCGTATGTTCGGGAATTCGCGTATCTAGCTAATTTGCATACTCGACGCGGAATTCGACAGAAGCGCCACCTAGCGGGCAAAAAAAAAATTGCAGTTTAGATCCAACAGCGTAAGAGACTTACGCCTGCCGGATCTAATGGATATCTATGCGTAACTGATTCTAAGAATCAGTCGCATAGATACAACGGGTCAGATTAGGGCTTACGACGGCATACATGGCGCTGCGCCGTCGTAAGTCCTTTGAGAATCTGGGCCATAGTGTTCAATATTGAGTTGACCCACCCTTTGCAGCTTTAACAGATTTTGGGAAGGCTGCCCACAAGGTTTAGGAGTGTGTCTATGGGAATGTTTCACCATTCTTCCAGAAGTGCATCTGTGAGGTCAGGCACCGATGTGGACAAGAAGGCCTGGCTCGCAGTCTCCGCTCTAATTCATCCCAAAGATGTTCTATCGGGTTGAGGTCAGGACTCTGTGCAGATCAGCCCTGGCTGAAGTTCAGGGGGGGGGGCCTTCATGGTTTGTTGCACCGGGGCCCTGAAGGTTCTAGTTACGCCACTGACCTGCGTCGTGGCTTAGATATACAACTCAAACAAGCCAAGGCTGCCAGGTTTTCAAGAATTGATCATGTTTATTATTGAGGATAGCTGTTCGCTTTTCTTTTATAAGTATACTTTGCATCAGCACTGCGCAAACTGTTTGCGCTATATACATCCTGTATAATAATATAAATAAAAATAATATGACTTTTCACCTTTTTGAAGCAGAGTGTTGGTGTCTTCCACCCTTGAGAATTTGTCTGTCTTGTGGCCATAAAGGAATCTCTATGTTTTATACTTGCCACATTTCTGCTGCGATGCACTTTGCCTTATTAGTGTGTTGTTTGCTACAAAATTCCACTGAAATGTGTCAAAGGATGTAAAGTGCTTTGCTGTAACACATACATTGCACACACCTCCCAACTTTTTGAGATGGGAATGAGGGACACCTATCAGCAAAAGTATGCAGGCATAGGACACACCCCCTGCCACGCCCCCTTAAAGGAGACTTGTACAAAAAAAATAAGATTGGTTAAACCCACAAGTGCTTTTTTTACCACTACTATTTCTTTATATTTGCTTTTGAAATTTACAAATGCAGCAATTTAGAAATTGGATGAAAGTTTTAGCTCTGGGAAACACTTTTTAATAGATAAAAAGTGCATTTTATATACATCTGTATGGATCAGACCAAAATGAGGAGGAATGAGGGACAGAGGGACATTGCTCCAAATCAGGGACAGTTGGGAGCTATGACAATGCCTCAATATGTAGATGTAATGTAGTAAATCATAAATGCAAAACCAAATTTCTATAGACAACTCCCTTTGGACAAAAATCCAAGGGAAAGTTTGTTGTTTGTCTGACCGTGTGTACGAGGCTTAAGACCCCTTTCACACTGGGGCATTTTTTAGGCGCTTTAGTATTAACCACTTAAGCCCCGGACCATTTTGTTGCTAAATGCCCAGGCCAGGTTTTGCGATTCGGCACTGTGTCGCTTTAACAGACAATTGCGCGGTCGTGCAACGTGGCTCCCAAACAAAATTGGCGTCCTTTTTTCCCCACAAATAGAGATTTCTTTTGGTGGTATTTGATCACCTCTGCGTTTTTTTTTTTTTTGCGCTATAAACAAAAATAGAGCGACAATTTTTATAAAAATGCAATATTTTTTACTTTTTGCTATAATAAATATCCCCCAAAAACATATATAACAATTATTTTTTTCCTCAGTTTAGGCCGATACGTATTCTTCTACCTATTTTTGGTTAAAAAAATCGCAATAAGCGTTTATCGATTGGTTTGCGCAAAATTTATAGCGATTACAAAATAGGGGATAGTTTTATTGCATTTTTATTAATTTTTTTTTTTTTACTACTAATGGCGGCGATCAGCGATGTTTTCCGTGACTGCGACATTATGGCGGACCCTTCGGACAATTTTGACACATTTTTGGGACCATTGTCATTTTCACGGCAAAAAATGCATTTAAATTGCATTGTTTATTGTGAAAATGACAGTTGCAGTTTGGGAGTTAACCAAAGGGGGCGCTGTAGGAGTTGGGGTTCACCTAGTGTGTGTTTACAACTGTAGGGGGGTGTGGCTGTAGGACTGACGTCATCGATCGAGTCTCCCTATAAAAGGGATCACTCGATCGATGCAGCCGCCACAGTGAAGCACGGGGAAGCTGTGTTTACATACGGCTCTCCCCGTTCTTCAGCTCCGGGGAGCGATCGCGATGGAGCGGCTATTAACGAATAGCCGCGCCGTCGTCCTGGATCGCTCCCCGCGGGTATCTGACCGCCGCATTTAGCGGGGGGGGGGGTCCCGATCGGACCCCCAACCCACGTCTAGGCAGGGACGTACATGTACGCGCCATTCTGTGGACGTACATGTACATGCGGCGGTCGGCAATCGGTTAATAAAAGCACCTGAAAGAAGCTGCATCTGCAAATCCCAATGTGAAAGCCTGAGTGCTTTCACACTGAGGCGCTGCGCTGGCAGGGCATCAAAAAAAGTCCTGCTAGCAGCTTCTTTGCAGCTCTTTAGCCCCCTTCCCATTGAGGGAGATTTTTTTTTAATGCCAAAGCGCCTGAAAAATGCCCCAGTGTGAAAGGGGTCTTAGCGGCGCTTTACCAGCATTTTTCGGGATTTTTTGGGGATTGCAGATGAGGCTTCTTTCAGGCGCTTTACAAGCTTTTTTTTTACCGCCAAAGCGCCAGAGAAACGCCCCAGTGTGAAAGGCGCCTAAAGGTATACGGTAGATGACTTTAAAATGTGAGCATTTCACAAAATTTGTGGTGTGGACAGTACCTAAAGCGAAGAGAAAATTGTGTCTTCATTTCTGATCAGTCACCTGGCAGCAAAGTCTTCACAGGAGTTCACAGCCCAGGTGATAGTAATGAGAAAAGGAGAGAGCTTTAGAAGCAGAGCAGTCTGTTCTTACAGTAGGGCAGTCACATTGGAAGGTCTGTGGTCTTTAGAACTACCTGCTTCTGGTTTTGGGACTTACTGTGAATATTTGTGCAGCTTCAGTCGCATCCTCGGGTATTGGACCACTGCACAGCACAATCCATTCTTGCAGCAATGTTCCTCCAGGTTATCTCTCCAGTCTCCGTTGCTATGGGATTTTCCAGTAAGACCACGTCTATGGCAGTTTTTGCTCCATAATGTTTATCTGTCACTTTCCGCTGTATTGTTTGTTCTGCTCTACTGCTGCGTGGTCCAAACCTCACCTATTGAGGTACAGTAGGTGTTGTCAATGACTTCGCTTTGGCTCTACCTGTTCCCGACCTTCAAATTGTGCGCTCTAAAGCCACATATGTATTCATCTGGACTGGAGAAGATACTGAAGACTGTGGGCCTTGCCATGACTTAATGATCAACCTGCAGCCTGAGAAGGATTTAATTCTACTAAACTTTATGCAGTGAGCCAGAAGGTACCAAAGGTAGGCCATATATTTTATTATGGATTATAGTAGAACTCCTATATACCCATTATATGGAGAGACAGTGGGTCTGAGGCCCTAATCTATCACACAGGTTCACACAGGGGCGGCATGACTTTGGGGGCGACTCGGCAAGGCGATCTTAAAGCGGTGTTTCACCCTAAAAAACAACTTTCTAGCATGTCATTCAGCATAGTAGCGCGAGCTACAGTATGCCTTTATATTTTTTTTTGGCGCCGTACTCACTGTTTAATCGCGTAGTAAAGTTTCAGACTCCCCCCGGGGAATGGGCGTTCCTATGCAGAGGGCTCGTGATTGACGGCCGGCTATGGCGCGTCACGCTTCATGAAAATAGCCGGAGTACGTCTCGGCTCTTCATGGCGCCTGCGCACAGACATCGGAGCTGACTGCGCAGGCGCCGTGAAGAGAAAACTCCTATTTCCGTCAAGCGTGACGCGCCATAGCCAGCCGTCAATAACGAGCCCTCTGCATAGGAACGCCCATTCCCCTGAAACTTTACTACGCGATTAAACAGTGAGTACTGAAGTCAATGCAAGTCGCCCCCAAAGTCGTACAAGAACCTTTTTCTAGGTCGGAGCGACTTGAGTCGCTCCCATTGGAACGGTTCCATTGAACAGAGCGGACTGCGACATGTCAGGTGGCTGACTCTCCCCTGTGTGATCCGGCTCTAAGAGTCACCCTACACTTCACTTTGTTGCAAAATTTCAAACACTACGAAAAATACAGGTCAAAAAACATGTTTTTTTTTTCCTTTCTAAAGGCCCTGTCTATAAGGTAGCTAGTGCACAGGTGAAAGTCTGTTCTGTTACATGCTTGAACATCAATGTGTTGAGGCTTTTTGTTTTTGTTTTCCAGCAAAAATGCACATAAGTTAAACTGCATGAAACCACACAGTTGGAGCATGTTATAAACTTGTAAAAATGCCACAAAGTGCATTTAAAAAATAAATAAATAAAATGTACCAATCCATTTGTTAATGCTAGGGTAAGCTGGGCCCTTCTGTTCTAACCTAAAATGATAATGAAGTTTAAATAGGAAAATGGGTTGCTGAGAAGGGGCATTTGTTTTACTTTGACTATTCACACCTAAGGATGAGCTCTGGCGTGTTCGCATGGTACACGTGCAGAGCCCGCCAGGAAGTGTGCACGGCGCTGCGCTAATCACAGCCATGGAGACATTTCCCGATCTCTGCAGCCGAGCATCGGGACAATGTCTCCCTGGCTGTGATTAGCGCCAGGGCCGTGCACACTTCCTGGCGGGCTCTGCACGTGTAGCATGTGAACACGCCAGAGCTCATCCTTATTCACACCTATGCACCTATTACATTCAGGTAGCTCATTCATTTTGAATGTGCTCTTAGGACTGGTTCACACCAAAATAACACACTTCAGATCTGTTTCAGATGCGTTTCTGCATGCACAGTTTTTGTTGCATCATATTGTGATTTTGATGCATGACGGTGTGTTTTTGATGCGTTTTACCGAGTTCCATTTTTTTCGGAATCTAGAAAGCCCTGGAACTGACCGCACTGATGTGAACGATGCCATTGGAAACCATATAATGTACTTTCCATGCGGTTTTGATGCAGAAAAAAAACGCACTGGACTGCATGTGGTGTGAACTGGCCCTTAAAGTCGAACATTAGTCAGAAAATGAGGTCCTGCTAGATTACTTCATCCTGGCCCCTTTTACAGGTAAAGCTATGTAAAAAAAAAAAAAAAATACTATACTTTTTAAAATCTAGTAATACACCATCTACCCCCTTGCCTTGCACATGCTCCATTGCTCTCTATTTTTGGCATTGTGCTAAAATCAGAACGTCTAGAGCAGTGGTTCTCAACTCCTGTCCTCAGGACCAACTAACAGGCCAAATTTTAAAGCGGAGTTCCAACTGTTTAATTTTTATTGCATTTTTTTTGTTGCACGAATATCGTTTTTTTAATAAAATGATAAATATATTTATAGCACTCACATTTTATGGATGAATTGCCGATTTCACAAAGTATGATAACTTATATTCTGCTTTGCTGGAAGTTTCCATCTTTCTGGTGGGCATGTGATTATGTTTTATTTTTTTAGGTGAATGGGTAGGGGTACAATGTACCCCATACTCATCCAGATAGGGTGGGGGGGGGGGCTTTCAGATTTCGATAAGCCCCCCCGCCTGCAGACCCTGACAAGCAATGGCCAGGGGTGTCAGTAAGAGGCCCTTGTCCTCATCAACGCAAGGGCCCCCCTGCCCAAAAGCACCCATCCCCCTCCATTTTGAGGGCATGCAGAATGGTACGGTTTAGGAGAGGGGGGCACTCGCTCATCCCCACTCCCTTTTCTGAACTGCCAGGCTGCGTGCTTGGATAAGGGTCTGGTATGGATTTTGGGGGGTACCCACACCGTTTTTTTGGTGTGGGAGGGTTCCCCCTTAAAAACCATGCCAGACCAAATGGTATTGGAGGGGGAACCCATGCCTTATTTATTTATTTTTGATTTGGAGTGCAAGTATTGGCGGGGTTCAAAGTCGGATGCCTGTTCATTGAATTTGGACTTCAAGTCGCAGGGCAAAGTCGTGTCGTACCAGTGTGTACCTGGCCTAATTGCTTGTGTGCATGAGCTTTAAATGGGGCATTCACCAAACATTCACTGCAGGTAAATTGATCACTGTCATTTGGTGATATTTATACACAGATGTCAGCCTCATGCACACTGGGCATTTAGCCTCGGAGCATAAGATTACAAAGTTTTGAAGCGGGTGGAAGGCATGTCCGGTACTACTGTAAGCAGCCTGTAAAACTCATAGGCTGAAAGCCGCTACGGCTGGATGGAGCTGGACAGTGAACTAAGTAGTGCTAACATTTACGGCAGTATATGCCAAGGAATGAATGCCCAATATGCAAACTTCTTGCCTTCATCCCTCTCAGCACAAAACTTCACACCACCATGGATGCATTTGTGCAGCAGCAAGCAGGGCTGGACTGGCCTACCGGTATAGGCAGAAATATCTCAGTAGGCCACATTTCTGCCTATTTTAAGGCTGCCTGTAAATGCCTGTTATGGGCAGCAGCACCCATAAAAAAATATGGCTGTGGGCCAACATGTCAACTGCACATGCGTTCCGAAGCTAGCTGAACTCAGGAAAGCCCGTACATGCACGTCCATGTTCGGGCAGGCGCATGCGCAGCGATTAAAAATGGTGCCACCCGGCACCATTATGAATGTAAGGCACTCGTCTCTTTCTCAGCAGTGGCGTGCACCTCTCCACATCACAGCCAGGTAAGACCAGAACCCTTTCCGCAGCCTCTAATTACTTCCTTTTACTCCCCTGCACCATGTCTGCACAGCCTATGACCATTTCCTGTACCATGTACGCACAGTCTCTGACCACCTCCTGCAGCGTGTCTGGGCAGACTTTGTCACTTCCTGTACCATGTCGGCAGCCTCTGACATCTGTTGTCTTTTTTATAGTCTGGAGAGGCGTGTGTGTGTGTGTGTGTGTGTGTGTATGTATGTGTGTGTGTATAGAGCCCTATGTGTTTTTATATCTGTCTTATCTATATATAATACACTCTTCAAATGTGCCTTTTTAAAATGCATGGTTTTCCCTTTTATGAACATAAAAATTATGTTATCCTGTTGGGCTGGTATAATAATGCTATGGGGCTGGTATGAAATGTATTTCCTGTGCTGGTTTTTATTCCCAGTCCAGCCCTAGCAGCAGGCCGTCAAAGCATTCTTCTTTCTGCTGCATGTAGGCATGTGCCTAAATATGTTCTGCATTTATCGGGTTAAGGTTTAGTGTTACAATGGTTAATGGTGTGCTGTAGTTTCCTTCCCCTTGCACGTGTCACTTTCCCAGGGTATCATGGTGTTGTGGTCTTTTGGTTGTGGGAAGTTTATGAAGAGTGTCCACAAAAATGGGTCTACCCCTTAGCAGGACACTGATATGGGACAAATGGACTGAATGTCAAATATCCATTCTTTGGGAACAAACAAAATCAAAGTTATGTGCACCACAGACACAGCATTTACTTAAAGTGAAGCTCCACCCAAAAGGGGAAGCTCTGCTTGTTTTCACTCCGCCTCCACTGCCATATGTGACACTTTTTGGGTGGGGGTGGGTACCTAGTTTTGATAGGTACCCGCTCCCACTTCTGGGTAAGTTTGGCAGTCTACGTGCATTTCCAGCCCCTCTTCCTTCTTCCCACCCCCGCTGCTTTCTGGGACACACACAGGTCCCAGAAGATGACGGGACCATTCATAAAGAGCAGCACAACTTGCGCATGTGTTGCTACACAGGATATCCCTTACAAAAAACACCAGTGTTCGTGAAATACCCCATGTCGAAAAATGCCTTCGATGGGTCTGCACATGCGCAGTAACCAACGTCACTCCAGCTGATATGTTGATCAGCGGGCGTGATGTCAACATGGCGCATTCGCAGATCGTCGTAGGCAGTATTCTACGATCTGCTAAGCGCTGAGGGAGAATGGAATTGTCAGATTCTGCCTCACTATTGCAGGGCTGGTTGTGGGTTTTAACTTGTTCTTAGACACAGCCAAAACTTTAGTGTGATAAACGGCATGTTTTGGCTGTGTCTAAGGGCAAGTTAAAACACACACTAAGCCCGCCGTGCAACAGACAGAAAACATGGCATTCAATACAGGCAAAACCGGCCTCACAATAGCGAGGCAGAATCTGACAAGTACTTTCTCTTGCCGCTGTTTGCATAGCGTCGGAAAATGCCTCCAACGATGTGCACATGTGCTGTGTTGACGTCACGCCAGCTGATCAACATATGAGCTGGAGCGGCATTTGTTACTGCGCAGACCCATCGGATGCATTTTTCGACGGGGGCATTTCTCGATAGAACACAGTTTCTGCACCCGCATTCAATTGACGAATCAGCTTGGGGTGCCGACATCACAGGATTCCTGGGCAAGTTAGTTTCCCTATCTTAAAAATCAGCAGCTACAGTATTTGTAGCTGCTGACTTTTGATTTTATTTTTTCCAGACTGGAGCTCCCCTTTAAAAAGGGAAAACGGGATATTGAATAATGTAATGTTTTATGGACAAACTAAAGAACTGTAAATTCTGGTTAATTAATAGTTCTGAATATCTGGATAAAGCTTTTACGTCGTAATACATGAATTGGGGAACAAAGTGTTCACTTTCAACATAACTTTTGGGGTGGAGAAGAGTATACAGAAAAAGTGGGAATGAAGAGCAGGCAGCTTGGGAGAGGGAGCTACGGTGGTCAATGATGGAGGTTCTGTAGTTGGTGGCGCACCCTACCAAGCAGCCGGGTCCATATCTTAGGGCATGCTGTGGAATAGAGCCCTCTTGGGGACTGGGTCTGGAACAAGGCAAAGTTTGTATGGTGGCTCCCATCCATGCCTTCTGTTGAACACAAATTGTAAAGTGTGGGAAGATCATGGATGGAAATAAGTGCTAAACAGTAAACACTATTCCCCGTCGGTGCTGGGACAAGTGCCACTGGCAGGTGTAAAGGATGTTATCCTTCTGCATGTGGTGCAGATGTTTGGCCTCCAACTAGGAGAGGAGCTGAAACCACATGTGTATCAATACAAAACCAACAGTATGCCGTTCCTCAATACTAATACTCATATCTGCTTTGTGGTGGTGGGAGGAAGTTAAAAAGCACTAACCTTCTGATCTTCAATGCATATTAAAATGCTTGTCAATGTGCATTCCTATGTGTCCTTGAAGCACTTCTATTGGTTTCAATGGAACACACAATAGGGAAAAAATTCACAAAATATGTCTCTTGTATTTATGTGAACCTTTTGTATAACAACCCATTCCGTTTAAAATAAAAATGAAGGGAAAACATTTTTGTATAAAAAAAAAAAAATGAGTCCTGTCCGTGATACTTTTTTTTATTTTTTTTTGCACTAACATATCATTTTTCATGGACGAGCTTTCGGGGTGTGTCAACTTCTTCAAGGTCCAAGCAGTACAGCTTGGACCGTAAAGAAGGGGACACACCTTGAAAGCTTGTCCATGAAAAATTATATGTTAGTGCAAAAAAAAAAAAGTATCACGGACAGGACTCAATTTTCTCTGTCACAATTGCACTAATACGGCTACAATCAAGTATGTATAAAAAAAATAATAATTAATCTTTTTTTTTTTTTTTTTCTTTTTTTGTGATCACATACACTCTTTTCTCAATTGCATAAGGATCTCAGAGAGCTGGGGGAGTAGAAACCACAGTGCACTAGTCTTCCCAATGAAAAGCACCCCCCCCCCCGCACAGCTAGTCAACACAATTCTAATCATTGGAGGAAAGTAAGCTGAGTCATGCTGTGCTCTCATGCCTAGCATGGTCAGTTTTTAATTAGAAGCAGAGGGACTGGCAGGAACACCAGGGATTTTACACAAAGGAAGCAATACAAAAAGAACAGGATACTTTTTTCATACAAGTACATGGTACAGCAGACACATATCAGGAATATGAGATGTTGGGGTAACATATTCTTTAACCACCTGAGGCCCGCGCTATAGCCGAATGACGGCTACAGCGCGGACCTGAAAAGCCAACAGGACGTCAATTGACGTCCGCCCCTTTCCTCGTTCCCGAGCACGCAGCGGGGAAACTCTGTGCTGGCCGTGTCCCTTGGACACAGCCAATCACAGATCGTCGTGAACGGCCAATCGGGTTGGCCGTTTGGTAGGCGATCTGTGCGGCCAATGAGAGATGATCTCATATGTAAACATATGAGATCATTTCTCATTGCCGGCTCTCACAGAGACAGCGTCCTGTCAGGGAGAGAGGAGACCGATCTGTGTCCCTTGTACATAGGGACACAGATCGGTCACCCCCCTTCCTCCAGTTAGGACACTATTCAGGGTACACATTTAACCCCTTCCTCACCCCCTAGTGTTAACCCCTTCAATGCCAGTCACATGTATACAGTAATTAGTGCATATTTATAGCACTGATCGCAGTATAAATGTGAATGTTGCCAAAAATGTGTCAAAAGTGTCCGATGTGTCCGCCATAATGTCGCAGTCCCAATAAAAAAAATCGCAGATCGCCGCCATTACTAGTAAAAAAAAAAAATAATAATTCTGTCCCCTATTTTGTAGGCGCTATAACTTTTGCGCTTATTGCGATTTTTACCAAAAATATGTAGAAGAATACGTATCGGCCTAGACTGAAAAAAAAATGGGATATTTATTAGAGCAACAAGTAAAAAATATTGTATTTTTTTTCAAAATTGTCGTTCTTTTTTTTCTTTATAGTGCAAAAAATAAAAACCGCAGAGGTGATCAAATACCACAAAAAGAAATCTCTACTTGTGGGGAAAAAAGCACGTCAATTTTGTTTGGGAGCCACGTCGCACGACCGCGCAATTGTCAGTTAAAGCGACGCAGTGCCGGAAGCTGAAATTTCACCTGGGCAGGAGGGGGGTATATGTGCCCAGTAAGAAAGTGGTTAAATATGTACAAGGGGGCAACCATGTGAACTTTTTACTTAGTAGTGGTTGCAAAGCTTTTTGTGTGTTTTTGTGTTGTGTGGCGTTTCTTCTTTTTTATCTCAGTGCAGGTCTATAAGTCAGCACTGAGCCATGCTGACCATGGACATATAGCACAGCAATCACGTATAAATTAGAACGTTGCAACAACAATTACTTTGTAGAAAACATTATAATGACAATACAAGTAAAGCATTCTTTAACTATACACTAATAACCCCCTGGTTACTGGTATTCCTGGTAAAGTCATAGGATTATCCATTAAACTGCTGCAACCTGTACACTTGGCTGTTTTGTCAATGCATCAGACATGTATTCTATGCACATAACCTACAGAGTCAATGTTCTCATTTCAATGCAATTTTTTAACAAAAAAAAAAACAAATCTCAAACTGAATTTTTTAGCCTGTGAAAATAACTCAAGAGACCACTTAAATGTGAACACTTGCCATAAACAAAGCACAAAGCAAATTAGATATTCCAGTGAATGGTGCGTTCCCCTGGAGAAAACTGACACGCACAGTTTAAAATTCCCTCTAATCAGTGCGAGAATGGAGGACTTGTATATAATTATTCCCATTAATTTCCGTATCTGTGAAAGTGATTCTGATCTTTTAAGACTCATCATTTTCACGCAGCGAAACTCTACTACGACTTTAGCATTCCTATCATGTTCTGTTTATTTGTTGTGAAAGGTCTAGACTTCACGTCGAGGACTCGAAAGGTTCTTTGTAAATTAAAAAATTGTTTACGTTTTACAATTGGGTTAAAAAGTAACACAAAAGACTGTATACATGAATATACAATAAGAATAAATGACAGTAATAATGGTGCTGCAATAATAATAAACAAAAACACAATAACAATTATGCTGATTATAATACGACGGCACAATCACAGCAATATTATAATGACTATATTACAAAAAACCTAATAGAAAATAAATACAGCATTTTGCTGTTCTCTTTAAGTAAAATAAGTAAGAGAGGACAAGTCCGTGACTTAGTTTATCAGCTTTTTTCAAAGGAGTGGTGGACTTTACCACCTCTCTTAACCACCTCAGTACCGGGCACTTTCACCCCCTTCCTGCCCAGGCCATTTGTCAGCTTTCAGCGCTGTCGCACTTGATATGAATGATAATTGCGCGGTCATGCCACACTGTAAACATATGAAATGTTTTATCATTTTCTTCACAAAATTGAGCTTTCTTTTGGTGGTATGTAATCACTGCTGTTTTTTTTTTAAAAAATTAGCTTTTCATAGTCGGTAATTTTTTTTCTAAATAAGTCGTTTTTCAACTTTACTGATGTGTGATTATGAGGCGGCACTGATGAGGTGGCACTATTATGCCACACTGGTGAGAACTTATGGGTGGCACTGATGGAAATTGATGGGCAGCACTGACGGGCAATGACTGGACCCAGTAATGGTCATTGATTTGTGTCACTAATGGGCACTCATGGGCAGGGCCGTTTGAAGACATTTGGGGTGACTTTTCAAGTAGTTGAGATGCGGGGGGGGGGGTTGCGGTGTTGGCGGCTTACCTCTATCCTCCGCCTCACACGCATGCACACGTCAGCATATGTTGGTGTCCGCACAGGGGCCCCAGCAGGGAGGGCCCTTGCCGCATCGCTGCGTCCTCCTGCAGTCCGGTCGGCCGTGTACCATAACCGCGCGGTACAGGGGATTCAGTTTTCAGTTCCCGGGGCTGGACTGAAAGGAAGTGAACACTCCACTCAGTGTGTGCACTTCCTGTCAGTCCGGCCGGTAACAGGAACCTGAATCTCCTGTCCCGCGCGGTTATGGTACACGGCCGACCGGACTGCAGGAGGACGCAGCGGTGCGGCAAGGGCCCTCCCTGCTGGGGACCCTGGCCAGCTCGGGGGCCCAGGCAATTTCTTGCTTTGCCTGTCGGGTTCCGACGGGCCTGCTCATGGGCACTGATTGGTGGCACTGCTGCAGCTTTCCTGTAATCAGGGTACTGATGATCAGTGTCCTGATTACCTTCCCCATTCTCACCTGTGAGGAGATGCCGCTGATCGGCTCTCCTCACCACACACTGTCAGTGGGAGGCGAGGAGAGCCGATTTGTGGCACTTCCACGTTTTAAGTTGTGACTGGCTGTGATTGGACACAGCCAATCACATGGTTAAAGAGCCACATCGGGGGCTCTTTACAGAGCTCGGGTCGCAATTGTTGCGTTGTGCGCCGTCATATGACGTCCATCCAAAACGAGATATCCAGTCACAACTAAGCTATTGCTGAGGCAGTCAGATGGTCACATTCTTGCAATAGGGGCTAATGGTTTTCATGTAGTAAAATGTAAATAAGACAATGAAAAATATAATGCTTTTAATTTACAAGAATCAACTACGAAAAAGGAATTTCCGATTCATTTCTGTAGCTAGTATTTAACACGGGTCACTCTTGACACACAAATCCGTATTCTGGGACCTCTATAATTAAGCAGGCTGGGAAAGAATGTCTGATTCATTAGGTCAGTTTTAATGGATTCCTCATTAAAAGTTTTTTGCAGTTAAGGTGACAGTCTGGACTTTAATAGTAGCTTACAGCACCATCTATTACAGCGCTATCTCAATCTAGACAGCCTTTTATTCCCTGAAAAAGAGGTTTTTAAATGGAAATTCCGTAGCCCCGGGCAACCCTGATTGACCAGGGACCGTGCCGATTGTGCTTGCTGGCTTAATGGACACGATATATATATATTACTTAAAAGGTCACCTCTGATTAGGGATAGTCAAAGTACCATTAACAGATCATGTTCTATTGTTCAGGCATGTCTTCAGAATTCAGTTGGGTTTAAAGCATGAGTACACCTCACATACAGTACACAGGTCTCCAAATGAGCCAGTTATCCTGGGGGGGGGGGGTGCATTGCAATCCAGACTAAGACAGAAAATCAGTGGCTTAGCTATTTCTCTTAGCTATTAAAGGGGAAGTAAACCCTGATGGGCTTTTCTTCCTTTCTTCTTCTCTGCAAGTAAAAGCATAATGTACTAGTACTAGCACATTATGTGACACTTGCCGGAAAACGAAGCCTACGTCATCCCTGCTGCAGCTCGCATCCATATTTGCCCGTCTTCCTCTCTGGGGCCACGGACTCCAGCTGTGTGACTGGTCGGAGCCACGGAGTGGTCGGTCACGGCACACACTCCTGAAGAAACGGCACAGGCGGGCTGTTCCTTAAGAGCGCATGCACCGATGACCTCACCGGCGCAGTAAACATCTCCTAAATGGCACACGTTTAGGAGATATTAACAGTACCTATAGGTATGCCTAGAATAAGGCTTACCTATAGGTATACAACCTCTTTAAGATTGCATCTAAGCCAATGTTTTTATCATTTATTTTTGCACTGAAATTATGAATCGCCATTAAACATTCACAATTGATATCAAGTTATCCGCATGCGTTATTGTAGCCTTAAGCAATCACAGAACACACCAGGGCTCTTTAGTGGAAAATAGCAACAGGCAGCTTTATCCGTTGTGGGTGTAAGCTAGCATTCTAAACTGCATGCTTTCATCTTCTGTCTCTGCAAGTCTAAAACTGAGGTATTTCCAGCTCTTATGCCCACTCATTACAGCCTTTACAGAGTCCCTCAGGGGCGGGGACTGATGTGATTCATAAGCCTCGTACACACGATCGGATTATCTGACAGGAATGATGACAGGCTGTTGTCAGAAAATCTGACCGTTTGCTCCATCGGATTTTCTATGGACAAATGTGGTATAGCATGCTTTAAAATTGTCCGCCAATAAATGTGCGTTGTTGGATTATCTGAGCGTGTGTACAAACACGCATGCCAACAATTCTTTGCCATTTGTATGAAAGACAAGTTCATGGCCAATGCCTTTTGGACAAAAGTCCTACGCTTTGTCAGCGAAAAACCCTATTGTGTGTACGAGGCTATAGACCACAGGTGTCAAACACATGGCCCGCGGGCCGAATCCGGCCCTCCAGGCCATTTCATGTGGCCTTCGCACATCTCCTGCAACTGCAGGAGAGCTCCACCCCTACTCTGGTCCTACTCCAGACCCCTACTTTCTGCTTTCAAGCAATGCATCTAGCTTCTTCCCAGCAGCAGCATAAGGAAAGGGGGGTGCACTGTAATGTAAGGGAGAGTGGGGGATTCAACTTCTGATGGTGGGGATAGCTCTTGACATCTAATGTATATGGGAGGGGATGCACTAGACATCTAATCTTACAGCTACAACCGGTCCTTTTGGGGGACATCATAATGCTAATGCGGCCCACAATGAAATTGACACCCCTGCAATAGACTGTAAAGTGTTGCAGGAAAGTTGTCAGCAGGGGTGGACTGACAACCCATGGGGCCCCCGGGCAATAGAAGATTATGGGGCCCCCAGGCTTACAGATGGCCACCACGCCAGGAGGCAGTGCAGAGGCGGGGCAGCTAAAATCTCAGGATTTTCACATCAAAAGCATGTCGGTTTCAGACATATCAGGGACAGATGTAAAAAAAAACACAGATTTTTACATACTGTCCCTGGTTTTATTGAGCCTGACAACCCTGATGGGGCCCCCAGGGGCATGGGGCCCTCAGGCGGTGCCCAAGAACCCCAATGGTCAGTCCGCCCCTGGTTGTCAGTACCACTCAACAGTGATTAACCTGCAACTGTGCTTTCATTTTTGATTTACTGGGGAAACTTTTATTTTATTTTTTTATAAATTAACTACAAATGGGTCTGAAGCAGGAAACAAAGCTGGACTCTACATCATGATGCTGATCTTGTGCACACATGACTCCATGTAGCCATTACACACAGTGCATTTGTTTTACCTGTGAACCCCACTCTTCCCCACAATAAAATATACAGGGCTTAGGAACAAGCAAGGAATTCTAAGCTTAGGTTTGCCACAGTTTTTAAACCAAGCAAGAGGGAGGAGCAAGTGAGTGTAACTTTTCATTAAAGAGAATTTGTAAGCTTTAACTTCTGACTACCTTTTTTAAAATGCTACTTTACTGGATGTCTCTGGCTTTATCACTTTTGCAAGCCATGACCTGAACATGTACATATCAAGTTGTTAATGCCAGTGATTCACAAGGTATTGAAGATTTGAGACTCGGGATAAAAGCCAGGTAAGTATAATTTAAAAAAAAAAAATTAACATACGTCCCAACATTTTGAGATGGGAATGAGGGACACCTACTAGCAAACATATATAGGCATAGGACACGCCTCTTGCCACACCCCCTTAAAGGACAATTATGCCGCGTACACACGATCGGTCAAAGCGATGAGAACGGTCTGATGGAGCGTTTTCATCGGACCAAGCCGATCGTGTGTAGGCCCCATGGGTTATTTATCCATAGGTTAACCACTTAAGGACAGAAGGTGTTTTTCAGATTCGGTGTTTACAAGACTAAAACAGTTTTTTTTGCTAGAAAATTACTTAAAACCCCCAAACATTATATATATATTTTTTCTAACACCCTAGAGAATAAAATGACGGTCATCGCAATACATTTTGTAACACCGTATTTGCGCAGCAGTCTTACAAGCGCACTTTTTTTTGGAAAAAAATCACTTTTTTGAATTAAAAAATAAGACAACAATAAATTTGGCCCAAATTTTTTATATATTGTGAAAGATAATGTTATGCCGAGTAAAATGATACCCAATATGTCATGCTTTAAAATTGCGCCCGCTCGTGGCATGGCGTCAAATTTTACCCTTAAAAATCTCGATAGGCGACGTTTAAAAAATTCTATAGGTTGCATTTTTTGAGCTACAGAGTAGCTCTATGGCTATAATTATTGCTCTCGCTCTAACGATCGCGGCGATACCTCACTTGTGTGGTTTGAACACCGGTTTCATATGCAGGCGCTACTCGTGTATGCGTTCGCTTCTGCGCGCGAGCTCGTCGGGACGGGGCGCTTTTAAAATTATCACTTTTATTCCTATTACAAGGAATGTAAACATCCCTTGTAATAGAAAACGCATGACAGGTCCTCTTAAATATGAGATCTGGGGTCAAAAAGACCTCAGATCTCATATTTAGACTTAAAAGCAAAAAAAAAGAAAAGAAAAATTTGTCATTTAAAAAAATGACAACAAAAAAATTGTCTCTTTAAGAGGCTGGGCGGGACTGACGTTTTGACGTCACTTCCGCCCAGCAGAGCTATGAGGACGAGTGGGGGCCATCTTGCCCTCACTCAAGTCCTCACACACGAGCTGGCAGCATCCGATCTCCTTCGCCGCTACCGATGGCTCCGGTAAGCGGCGGATGGCGCGGAAGAGCGACGGGAGGGGGGGCCCCTCTCCCGCCACCGATAGCGGCGAATCCGCCGTGGAGACCGCCGTTATCGTTTACACGGCCGCCCACTGTAAAGATGGATACCTCGGTTGTGGCAGCAGCTGCTGCCGTTACTGAGATATCCATCTTTAAAAACAGGACGTATATATACAGTGGGCGGGCGTTAAGTGGTTAAAAAAAGCAATCTTGTTTTAAATTTAACCGATGGATACCTAACTGATAGAAAAAAAACGATCGTTTGTAGGCACGTCCATCGGTTAAATATCCACGCATGCTCAGAATCAAGTCGACGCATGCTTGGAAGCATTTTTTTTTTTCAGCACGTCGTTGTGTTTTACATCACCGCGTTCTGACACAATCAGTTTTTTAACCGATGGTGTGTAGGCACGACTGACCATCAGTCAGCTTCATCGGTTAACCGATGAAAACGGTCCATCAGACCATTTTCATCGGATGGACTGATCGTGTGTACAGGGCATTAGCCCAAAAAAAGGTTAATTAAATCTCAAGGGCTTTTTTTTTACCACTATCATTGCTTTTATATTGGCTTTTAAAATTTACAAATGCAGCAATTTAGAATTTGGCTGAAAGATTTAGCACTGGGAAACACTTTTTGAAACAACTATATAGATCAGACCAAAATGAGGGTGGGAAAGAGGGACGGAGGGACATTGCTCCAGAGGGGGTGGTCAACTGTATCAAAAACAGAGAGGTCCAAGAGTAGGTGTACAGGTTAGTGACCACTTATTTTAGCCATTTCTTAGATCATTTGTGAGTTTTAGCAGTTTCTGTGGAGTGTTTCCGGCAAAATCTAGACTGAAGGAGATCATGAAGTTTGTTGTCAGCGACGTAAATAAAAAGCGACGGGCGGGCGTTTGTTTCTGAATCAGCGGAAATCGGCATTTGCATATTCGTTGCGTAAAAAACCGAAGTGCCACCTAGCGGCCGGCCGGGAATTGCAGCCTAAGATCCGACGGTGTAAGTCACTTGCACCTGTCGGATCTTAGGGGGATCTATGCGGAACCTGATTCTATGAATCGGGCGCATAGATACGACGGCCGGACTCAGAGATACGACGGCGAATCAGGAGATACGCCGTCCTATCTCATATCTGAATCTGGCCCAATGTCGGACTTTTGACCATGCAAAAGTCCGCCGGAAGTCTGACGGAAAGAAAGAGAACAGGTTCTCTATCTAAGGTCCGTCGGACTTCCGACAAATAAAATTAGATGGAGGCTACACACGGCTGGACTTTCCGAGGGGAAAAAAAGCCCGCCAGACTTTTTTTCTCAGAAAGTCCAGCCGTGTGTACGAGGCATAAGATAAATGAGCTGTCCAAAATACTAAGCCATTGACTCTGATTTAAAGCACCTGTGCAAGATAAAGGAAACCCTGCATGGCCTGTTGGTGGTACTTGAGGACAGGGTTAAGTACCACTGCTTTAAATGACATTAATTCAGTAAACAAACCCAAGTAGAAGCCGTGCATGTTGTGGAAACAAACATGCACAGCTCTTTATCTAAACTAGGAGAGCGAGCTCTCTGCATTAACTGACAAAGAAAACCATGGCGTGGGCGTTTAAGTGATGAATGCGAGGTCATTGTCATGTCTGCCAGTGGGTGCCATGAAGCGCAGTAAAACAAAAGCAGTTGACACTTTTCTCCATGGAAATAGATATTTTTGGAAGAAAGCAGCAGTGAGCTTGGCTGTGAAACAGCCAGTATGCTTTTAATTAGATGATATTCCACAATCAGCAACTTTTGCAAAGAGTCGCTTACAATTTCTTGACCAGATTCTCTTATGACGTGCTGTCACTTAACAAGTCGCATTTCAAAAACATAAACACTTTTTTTCACTTGTGCAGCTAATTATGGCTCTATAATGTACGCTCTGGGAATGGTTGCATAACATGTTTCTGTAACAAGTATGAGCCCAGTTTGTGACTGTCATCTTACTAAAGGCAGTCTTTGTATTTCAGGGGGCTTCCCATGTGGTTTCCCATTTGCTGAGCCTATTGTTTAGATTCTTGTGTTGATATTAAAAAGGAAATATAATAAAAGCTTATTTTCAATTGCATGTGGTAGGGATATAACCAGGGTCGTCTTTAGGGCAGGGCAAAAGGGCAGCTGCCCTGGGCCCTGTCATTGTTGTGGGGCCCAAAGCAGCTGCCTCATACTTGCCAACTATCCTAATTTAAATTCCCTTGTTCCTTGAAGTTTTAGTCTTGTGCTGTGTCCTGATATCTCAGTGTAAAGTGCTGCTACTAATGTTGCCCAGCTCTGCCCTATTGTGTACAGATGACTCACCTGCAGACCTTGTGTTTACATGTAAATAACCATCATTCATATGCAAATAACAGGAGTATTGATATGTAAATGGTGGCGCCGGCGGCATGGATATGTAATTAAAGACGGCATTCACATTTATGCCCCTCTGCAGTGAGGAGATGATTTGCTGTAACCCCTATCAACCAATCAGTGAGCAGTATTACTGTACAGTAATCTCTAGCAACCAATCAACAAGCAGAAATCATGTGTTGTAACCTCTAGCAACTAATCGGTGAGCCGTAATGTGTGCTGTAACCTATAGCAACCAGTCAGTAAGTGGTAATATGCTGTAACCTCTGGCAACCAATCGCAATCGCTGCCTGATCTGATACAGTAAACTGATTTTAAGTTTAGCTGATATTTATTGTATGTCTCGGAGCATGTGGAGAGCGAAATTGCATGGGGGGGCCCCCCAGGTTTGTTTTTTTGCCATCTGTGTTCCATTGGGGAGATCAACCATTACTCCCTGTTCCATAGCTAAAACGGGAAGGAAATGACTGCAAATTAAGGGAATCCCTTGAGGCTCCCCAAAGGTCACCAGGACTAGTGCCCCTATTGGAAGATTTCCCTCTATTATTTTTCTTGGGGGCAACCTAAAATTTGGGGGATTTTCTTTTACTTTCAATGATGATGGTAAATATATTAATTAGAGAGGTTGGATCTCTCTAAAGGGGTACAGACCGCAATAAAAACCAAATAATAAGTGTTCTAATCCATCTCTACACTCTCCAAACAATCCCTCAAATGATACACTATATTAACAAAAATATTGAGATGTCTGCCTTTACACACATAGAACATAGATGTCTGCCACATACACGCATATAATTAAAAGAAAAATGACGTGGGGTTGCCCAAAAAAAATACATACCAGACCCTTCAGGTCTGGTATGGATTTTAAGGGGACCTCTGCACCAAAATAAAAAAAATGGTGTGGGGTCACTCCAAAAATCCTTACCAGACCCTTTATCCAAGCACGCAACCTGGCAGGCCGCAGGAAAAGGGGGGAGCGAGAGAGCGCCCCCCCCCTCCTGAACCATACCAGGCCACATGCTCTCAACATGGGGAGGATGTCCCCATGTTGATGGGGACAAGGGCCTCATCCCCACAACCCTTGCCCGGTGGTTGTGGGGGTCTGTGGGTGGGGGACGTATCGGAATCTGGAAGCCCCCTTTAACAAAGGGGACCCCCAGATCCATGTTTAGGGCATGTGGCCTGGTACGGTTCAGGAGGGGGGTGCTCTCTCATCCCCCTCTTTTCCTGCGGCCTGCCAGGTTGTGTGCTCTGATAAAGAGTCTGGTGTGGATTTTTGGGGGGACCCCACGCCATTTTTTATTTTTTTGGCACGGAGTTCCCCTTAAAATCCATACCAGACCTGAGGGGTCTGGTATGGATTTTTTGGGGGAACCCCACATATTTTTTTATTTTTTTTAATTACATGGGGTTCCCCTTAATATCCAGACCTGAAGGGCCTGATATGGAATTTGGGGGGACCCCCCCCCCCACTTTTTTTATTATTATTATTATTATTATTATTATTATTATTATTATTATTATTATTTTGGTTCCCTGCACAAAATTTTATTTTTGAAGGAAAAAAAAGTCATTTAAAACTACTCGCGCTATTAATGAATTGTCGGGTCCCAGCAATACAGTCATTGAAAAAATTACTTTTCTCTGTATTGCCAGGACTGACAATTCATGAATAGCCAGGAGTAGTTTTAAATGACTTTTTTTAAGCGTTATTAAAATCACTGCTCCCGAAAAAACTGCAGTTTTTTTAAAACTTCTTTTTTTTTGCATTGATAGATGTCACCTGGGGCAGGACCCAGGTCCCCAAACACTTTTAAAATTAACACTTTTGATTTTTCATGTTCGTGTCTCATAGATTTCAATGGTGTTTGTACAATTTTTTTGCCTGTTCGCATGTTCTGGTGCAAACCGAACTGGGAGGGGTTCGGCTCATCGCTAATCTCCATTGTAACATATCTCCATGATTGTCTTATGCAAACATAAAAATGTGTGAAAGTGAAATCTAAACTTATTTCGGGTAAAGTGATAACTTGGAGTAGTGCTCAATGAAAATATCCTTTAATTTCCCTTATGTCGCAGTTATGTCGTAACCTTGAAGACAGTCACTGTTATTCAAAGTTTACAGGATAGAAAATGAATCATCTGATGAAATGACAGTATGATAATGTCTCTGGGCTGATTTATGGCACGTGTTGAGTAATAGAGGGAAGATGTAAAAGACTGACAGCAAATTTGCATTTATGAATTGTATAGAGGGCGAGGCTGGTCTTTATACAAAGGACAGGGAATGTGGCAAAGGTTTAAAAGTATCAATATGGAGCCAAGCTCATCTCCGCTCATTTATTTTATAGGAGATTGAAGAAATGGGCTAATACCGAAATACCGCTTTATAAAGTGGAATTTTAAATATCCTAATGGTTTCTTGTATTGCTCAGACACTCCAGCAGTAAAGTCTTTGGGCCAGATCCAGAGAAAGAGTACGCCGGCGTATCTACTGATACGCCAGCGTACTTTCAAATTTCCTGCGTCGTATCTTTAGTTTGAATCCTCAAACCAAGATACGACGGCATCTGGGTTAGATCCGACAGGCGTACGGCTTTGTACGCCTTCGGATCGCAGATGCAATACTTCAGCGTCCGCTGGGTGGAGTTTGCGTCGTTTTCCGCGTCGGGTATGCAAATGAGCTTTTTCCGACGATCCACGAACGTACGCACGGCCCTCGCATTCTCTTACGTCGTCTCTAGTCGGCTTTTTACGGCGTATAGTTAAAGCTGGTATTTTGCAGCGTATAGATAGACTTGCCATGTTAAAGTATGGCCGTCGTTCCCGCGTCGAAATTTGTATTATTTTTTTTTCTTACGTAAGTCGTCCGTGAATAGAGATTGACGGAAGTCACGTCTAAGTTAAAAAAATTACGTTGTTGCAACGTCATTTTGCGCAAAGCACGGCGGGAAATTTCAAAACGGAGCATGCGCAGTTCAATCGGCGCGGGGACGCGCTTCATTTAAATGAATCATGACCCCTACCCGCCGATTTGAATTCCGCCGCCAGAAATACACTACGCCGCCGTAACTTCCGGCGCAAATTCTTCCTGGATTCGACTTAAAGCCAGGTAAGATACAGCGGCGTATGCATAACCCAAATAAAATGTATGTCCTTCTTCTTTTTTTTTTCACAAATTTTATTTGGGTTTTATTTTTTGCACTATAAACAAAAAAAGAAAATTTGGGGGGAAAAAAAATGTTTTTACTTTCTGCTTTAAAACATATCCAATAAAAAAATAAAGCATAAATCAAATTTCTTCATCAGTTTAGGCTAATATGTATTCTGCTACATATTTTTGGTTAAAAAAATCCAATAAGCGTATATTGATTGGTTTGCCTTAATGTTATAGCGTCTACGATATATGGGATAGATGTATGGAATTTTTCTTTCTTTTGTTTACTTTTTATTAGTATTGGAGGCGATCAGCGGCTTATAGCGGGACTGCGACATTGCGGCAGAAAAATCGGACACTAAGTGACAATTTTTGGGGACCAGTGACACTAATACAGTGATCAGTGCTAAAAATGTCACTGTACTGATACTGGCAGGGAAGGGGTTAACCTCAGGGGCGATCAGAGGGTTAAATGTGTGCCTAGCGAGTGCTTAATCACTGTGGCAGGGGGGTGCTTGTACTATGGGAAGGCAGAGATCCTTGTCCTTGCTTTGTAGGAACACAGGATTACAACCGTCTCTTCTCACAGAACGGCGATCTGCCTTATTTACATAGGCAGACCGCCGTCTTGCCTGTGTCCCGAACGATCGGCGGGTCCCGGTGGACATTGCATCTGCCAGACCCACTGGCTTCCGCTGTGTCCAAATACTACAGAAATGAGTTGCCGGCAGCGTGCCCCGTTCTTCTCACCTAGAGCACTCTACATTACCCTTGTGTCCACAAAGTGAGAAGTACAAGCCGACAGCCACAAAGTGCTCTCGGTACTTGCAGTTCTCCCATTCACAGAACTCTGTGAATAAATGAAGTTGGCAGGGAGTCGTTTCATGGGAGTAGTTTCATAATTTTAAATCAGCTGTGCACCTGCAGGGCTCTATTGAGGAAAATAGCACGGTGTGCACCCCTTTTAGACGTGATTTCCTATTGGGAGTATCTCTCCAAAAAATACATGTTTGTTGCATGGGATGCCAAAAATCGAATTTGTATTTTAGTGAAGACTTCTGGGAAAATCGGTGAGCCAATCGCACAAGCAGGAAATTATGTTTCTGGGGGGGCATTCTGTACACATTCTGTGTACAGAAAACCTCCAGGCAGCCATATTGCATTTTACAGGAAATTACAGAGCTGCAGATTTAAAAGGAAAGTTAATTTTTAATAACATTGAATCACAATGTGACTTGAGTCGCTATTGTATATATTATATTATTTTTTATTTTTTTTTCCATGAAAGTGGAGTTTTGCACCATGTTTTTCAGGCTGCTTTGCAAAACACTGTTGTAAGTTGAAATAATGTGTTTCCCATAGGCTCGGTTTACGTTGATGGTATGCTGGGTGGAAATGGAACATACTTAGCTAGATTCAGTAAGAGTTAGGAATCTGCGCCGACCTAAATTTTAAGTGTACTCTCAAACTGAGATACACTTAAACCTATCTAAGATACGACGGCTTGCGCGTCCTATCTTAGGGTGCAATATTTAGGCTGGCCGCTAGGTGGCGCTCCCATTGCATTCGGCGTAGAATATGTAAATCACTAGATACGCCTATTCACGAACGTACGTCCGCCCGTCGCAGTAAAGACACGCCGTTTCCGTAAGAGATAGGCCGCCTAAAGATAAACATGCCCCCTAGGTGGCGTAGCCAATGTTAAGTATGGGCGTCGCTCCCGCGTATAAATTTGAAAATTTTACATTGTTTACGTCCACGTCGAAACCAATACTTCCTTGCGGCGTACTTTGCCGCAATGCACACTGGGATATGTACACGGACGGCGCATGCACGGTTTTCGTAAAATACGTCAATCACGTCAGGTCACCCCCTATTGACATAAAACACGCCCCCTTAGCCTAATTTGAATTAGGCGTGCTTACGCCCGCCGCATTTACGCTACGCCGCCATAAATTAGCAGGCAAGTACTTTGTGAATACAGTACTTGCCTAGCTAACTTACGGCGGCGTAGTGTAAATACGATACGCTACGCGAATCCAGCCAACTGTGTTTAAACGCAGTGCACTGGAACCCATCACAGTGCACATTAAAGCGGAACCATACAATCAATATTAAAGGAGTTGTAAAGGTACATGTTTTTTCACCTTAATGCATTCTATGCATTAAGGTGAAAAAAACATCCAAGGATTAGCGGCCCCCCAGCCCCCCATTTTACTTACCTGACCCCTTGAAAGTCCCATGCCGTGAATGCGCTGGCTTCTCAACCAGTCTTCTCAGCTCATTCATTGGTTGGTTGATGCCAGCGCAGCCATTGGCTCCCCCTGCTGTCAATCAAATCAATGACGCGGCACACCGGGGGGGCGGGCCGAGTGATACAGGGGGGGGGCGCGCCCGCAAGCTAACCCCCTTGGGAGAGAGCTTCCTATGAAGGGGGTCAGCTGATGCGGGGAGGAGCAGAGACAGCCACCGAGGGACCCCAGAAGACCAGGATCAGGGCCACTCTGTGCAAAACGAGCTGCACAGTGGAGGTAATTATGACATGTTATTTAAAAATAATAATCCCTTTTAACTATGTTTAATCCTTATGCTGCTACCATTAGTAAATAGGAAGGTTTTTTTATATTTACATATTTTAAATGTGTGTGTGTGTGTGTGTGTGTGTGTGTGTGTGTGTGTGTGTTTTTTGTTTTGTTTTTTCAGTTGGTTTCTGGCCTAGGCTAAAATGATCTCACACATCCCAGAGCAATTCAGTAGATAACGTAACTGCTATATGCCGTTATCCTTATCATGACAATCCATTGAACCAAATGCATGTCAGGCTACAACGTCTACTTTTAATTTAATAAATGTATGTGCATACGAGAGCAAGATCACTGATTTGCTGTATTGTAATCACCTGAATATATGTATGCAATTCAGAAATCAAATCAATTGTAATTCATGACTTGTGTGAATCTCTGCAGACTGGACCAATCTATATGAAAATATTAAAGTGAATCAGAAAATTGAGTCATTTGCCCAATCGTCTGATTTTCACACCTGTTTGTTGATCGCGAATAGTTACACACAGTATCTCTTGCTGCAAATAAATCTGCCCTTTTCCCATCCTGGGTATTCTCCACAATTTCTGCTGTGTAAGCGAAGCACAAGATGAAGTGCATGTCAGCTCACAGAAATATCTCCTTCCCCAAACCGACACCATGAAATCACCAAATAGCACACAATGTCAGCATGTATATAACAATATATCTTTCCTATGTTCCCAGTCCAAATATTTGCCCATCTAGGTCAATGTTCCCTGCATATGTCTCCTTGGGGCTGATCTTCCCAGCAATCAAGCGTTAAACTGCACAGATTTAATGTAAATATCTTACGCTGATTTATTCTACGCTACCATGACCATGTATGGAGCTCGGTGATTAAGAGACCTATCAAAGATAAACACCAGTTGACACATGGTCTGAAATACCTAAATATTTAAAACCGTTGAGCATGGGGGCAAGTTAATGTTTTAGAAAACGTAGAAGAGATCTGTAATAAATGGGGTACCTGTCCGTACATTTTTTTTTTTTATAGCTTTTTCCATGAGAAAATGTATCCTTTTAAGGAAGCATCTTTTATAACCGGTAACGTCTAACTGAAAGGAAAGTTGCGTCTGTTGCTAAGATACAACATTTAAGTTTGATAGTGCAATTTTTCTATTGGAGATGCTTAATGTAGATGTATTTAGGAATAAATAGATACATAAGCGAGAGCTAGGTTGAGATCTGGCCTTCAAGCTTTGTGATGATAATAAGCTGCAAAGACATGGATATTGTGCTAAAGTGACTATAAATTGCACGTGTGATTTACTGCGTGGATGGTTTGTGAAAAGATCGCTTCAACCAAAAAGCTGGGTGGATTTACACAATGCTTATTTAAAAGCAAAAAGCTTTTAAGTTTTAGTAGTGAGAGGTTAAATCTTCTGTCAAGTTTTAATTGCTGTTCCTGCCTATGCTAGGGAAGTTCTCCCTCTCCTCTTTTTGTCATGGAAGAGTCAAAAACAAAGGAAAATTCAACATTTCTAATTGTCAGCAGAACAGAAGTAGTGGGAAAATCTTCTAGCTGGGACGATGGCGACAACCATCAAAGACAGGCTTTGGCTCCTTGAACCCACACGTGTGCCACTACATTGGGCCCTTGTTACACATGCCGCACTCACAGGAACATGTTGACTCTTAGCATAGTTTGACTTCTTTGTTAATTCATTTTTTCAACTGATGTACCATGCACTGGGTCCCCCATTTAGTACAATCAGTATAACACTGTCTCTTTAAATTCCTCAATGGCAACAAGAGATATGAAGCAGGACTGTCCCTTTTTGGCAACAAGAGATATCTACAAAACTGACTATCAAAATAAAATGGAAAGTGTAATAAGTTTATTGAACCCACATACATTTTTTTTGTAGTGAACTTGCATGTATATTGAAAGCCCAAAAGGTAAACTGAAATCGCCGCTGTGCCCTCCAGCATGTGTTTCAATGAAGCGAAAGTGACATCACCAGCCCCTCCCTACACGTTTTGTCATCTAAATGTGATGTCTTAAGGAACCTGGTCCTGCTACATATCTCTTGTTGCCATTGAGGTTTTTAAAAACACAGTCCTGCTTTGTATCTCTTGTTGCCATTAAGGAATTTTAAAGAAAGTGTGAAATACCGATCATACTTATGGGTTTTTGACTTCATTGTTTATGCAAAGAGTCAACATCTTCTTGTGAGTGTAGTTTGTGTAACAAGGGCACAGCGGAGTGGCACATGTGTTTCCACTCTAGAGCATTGGTTTTCAACCCTGTCCTCAAGTACCCCCAACAGGACATGTTCGCAGTTTTTCCTATATCTTGCACAGGCGCTTTAAATCGGAATCGATGGCTTGGTATTTTGGACAGCTACAGTATTTTATCTAAGAAAAATTCCCAAAACATGGCCTGTTGGGGGTACTTGAGGACAGGGTTGAGAACCACTGCTCTAGAGAACATGTGTTTTTGGATCCAATCTTCACACTGAGCACCTTGATCACATGAATTATTAATTCCATCAGCATATTAATTTGGACTTTTGGGCACATTATTATTATTGTTCACACTGCCCTCTGTGAACTTCTGTTGGTGTCAATACAAAGTTAATGACACACCCAGATAGGATCGCAGGGCGAACTGTAAATTCGGACAGGAATCAGATCGCATGGGTGTGAACACTCATGTAATTCGATTCCAGTGCGGGGAAGAAAAAGGTTCCTCAACTTTTTTTGTGCGAATCTAATGAGTTCAGCCATACAAATGTATGGTTGAATTCCCATTGCACAGACATCGCATGCGATCGGCACAGTAATGCGGTTCAAATCGCATGCAATGTCTGTGTTTGTAATTTCGGGGAATTTCGTCTTCATTTTGGGGAAATTTAAAAAAATATTGGGCTAATTGGGCTAATGTGAAGCCATTGTATTGTAAGAACAGATCCAGCATATGCGAAATGAGCTTCCATCACCCTAGGGAGTAATCTAAATTTCTATAAAAACTTTAAACTCCCCCTATATGTGGCCTTCCTTATTGCCTACAATGCATTTAGACAACATGAAATTCTTTTCTGCTCATCCCTACTGTTAATATGACCTCATTTGATCCTTGAAAAGACAACAATTGAGTTATTTAATGTGCAGGACAATGGAGCCAATGTCAAAGGTCTATTGTAAAGCCTAGTACACGCCACCAATTATTAAGTCGGAGCTGCTGTACTAACAATTCGATGTAAAAACTGTATGCAGCTTCTACTACATAGCTATACAGTGCTGTGTTCCAGTGGTGGGACCAGAACTTCCCATCCTGCACCCATAGCAAATTTGAGTTGGGCTGAGCACCGCTGAGCCATTCAAAGGAAATTAGCACATTGTCTGGCTGTGGCTGACATGGTCAAATGAAAAGATCATTGTTTCCTAAGACTAACTGTAACTTCATTATTGTGTGGGGTTTTTTTTGGGCTTAGTCTTTGGCTGCAGCATGTAGAATAGTCCTTTCCCATGGATGCCAGTATGGTAATCTAAAGTGCAGGGAATATGGCAAGTTTTTGCATTTTCTACTTGATGAATGAAGCCTTGGGTATTTTTAAGTGGACCCAGAATCCGACATATTTTTCATGTTAAAGCGGAGCTCTACTGAAAAGGGGAAACTCCGCTTGTTCGCACCCCCCCCCCCCTCTACTACCACATTTGGCACTTCTTGGTTTTGATAGGTACCCACTCCCATTTCGTCAGGCAGCGATCTACATCGCGTTCAGCACCTCCTCCTTCCCCCACTGCCTTCTGGGACCTGTGTGTGTCCTAGAAGACAGCAGGACCATTCAGAAATCGGGGAGTGACTCACGAATGCCCAGCAGGAAACTGGCTGTGAAGCCTGAAGGCTTTTCTGCCGGTTTCCATTACTTGCAATGCCGGCACCTACACCTTGGGGGGCCAACATTGCGGGATCCCTGGACAGGTAAGCGTCCTTATATTAAAAGTTAGCTACAGTATTTGTAGCTGCTGACTTTTCAACTTTTTTTTTTTTTTACAGACTGGAACTCTAAGTTCATGCATGCTAGGCAATATACTGTATAAATGTATATTAATATGTAACACAAACATGTTCTTCCCAGAAGCGCAGTCATTTTTGTTTAGGTGTCAGCCTCTACTTCTTAGCCTGAGATATTGTCTCTGAGATGTATGTATAAGAGAGCGCTAGACTTATAGAGTATGGGATCCCTGGAGGTGATCCTTCATATGCTGCTCATCAAAGGGATTCCATGAGTAGATGAAGGTGAAGGGAAAAGTAGTCCTTATGGAGACTCGGCTGCTGCTTCTTTGGTAGCGTTGTGAAATTGAGATATGAAGCATGCGCAATATGCAGGGATCTCGCACTTCAGGCTTTTATACAATGTTTATTGAAGTTCAGAGGGTACACAAGGAGCCAACATGTTTTGGGTGAAAATACTCCCCCCTTCATCAGTAGTATACCATAGAAAAAGAACACGCGTCATAAATATTTTATGAATAATAGTGTTAAAAAAAATTTGAAGAGTTTGCTTTGCACAATAAAATTCAGTATATTTATAATACAATTTCTAATGTGATGATTGGGTGGAGCATTAGAAGTGTTTTCCTCTGTCTGCCACAGATCTAGGGAAATGCTGCTCAAAATTTAAAAGATCTTGCGACTTACCGGAAATAATCACTTTAATTATATTATATGTGCAGTATTTTCAGCTGCTGACATGTCACATTCCCATATAATTGTGATAATTAAATAATAAAACCAATGTGCCACGCTATACTTTGCAAACAAACTATATCCAGTGAATCAGTACAGAAATTACATATCCAGTGTTCAGGGTCCTAATCCATTTTATATATATATATATATATATATATATATATATATATATATATAATATATATATATATATACATTTATATACACACATGTGCTATTTATATCAACATATGCAATGCAAATATTTATAACATTAATATTAAATATTATGTGCTGTCATTTTAAGTGCACTAAAGTGCTCAAATTAGTCCTTCAAAAAATATCCTTAAAGTATTTTAGTTGAAGCGAATCCTTGTGAAAGTGCTCCAAATATATCCAAAGTGCCAACACTCTCTTGCTTCCCGGGCTCTGTGGTGTCTGGACTCTTCAGATTCCTGATCCTGAGACGTTCTACAGTTATATCCTTGGTGCATATATAAGGCCTAATGTACAGGCACCCTCTTCTGAACATTTTTCTTGACAGCTTGAAACCAGCGTTTAAAAAGGTGTGTTTGCATGCCACGTTTAGTCGCGTTTAGCCACGTATGCGTCTAGGAGTGTTTTTATTTAGGATAACCTCATTAGATCCTCAAATAAAATAGGGCACCTTTTAAAACATTGGAAACTAAAACGCGCCTAAACGCCGGTACCCCGTTTAGGTGGGTCTGGCATCTGAAATGTCAGAAATATCGGCGTCTGAACCCAATTTTTTTTGGCTTTTAAAAGAAAAGCCTCTAAAACGTAACTGTCTAAAAAAAACTACATTAAATGACCCTGAACGTCCATTTACCAGAAGCAGTGTACACGAGGCCTAAAAATACAAGCTACATAGTGCTTTATCGTTTAGCCACTTCCCGCCTGGCCTATAGCAAAATGACAGCCGAGAGGTGGTTGTGTTTATCCTGACTAGACGTCATATGACCCCAGCAGGATAACAGTCACCGCAAGCCCAATGGGGCGATCGGTGGTGCGGTGTGTCAGTCTGACACACCGATCTCGGTAAAGGGCCTCCGTCGGAGGCTCTTTACCACGTTATCAGCTGTGTCCAATCACGGCTGATCACGATGTAAACAGGAAGAGACGCGAGTAGAAGAGAGCCGATCGGCTACTCTCCTGACAGGGGGAATCTGTGCTGATTGTTTATCAGCGCAGCCCCCCCCCCCTCGGATGCCCGCCCATGACCACCATGATGCCAGAATGGACCACCCCACTGGACCACCAGGTATGCCTCCTAGACCACCAGGGAAATGCCAATAAGTGCCCAGGCAGCTGCCAATCAGTGCCCACCCCAAATTCCTGCCAGTGTCAGTGCCACAAGGGATGCCGATCGTCAGTGCCACCTCATTGGTGCCACCTTATCAATGCCCATCAGTGAAGGAGAAAACTTACTTATTTACAAAATGTTGTAACAGAAACAAAAGAAAAACTTTATTTTTTTCACAATTTTCAGTCTTTTTTTTATTTTTATTTTTATTTGTTTGTTTAGCAAAAAATAAAAACCACACAGGTGATACCACCAAAAAAAAGCTCCTATTTGTGGCAACGAAATGATAAAAATTCTGTTTGGGTACAGTGTAACATGACCTCCCAATTGAGTGCCGGGTATTGAAGTGGTTAAAAAAACATATTTATTTAAAATTCTCAGGGTACTTACACACTGGAGATGCTTGTAGCACACCACACTAGATCGAGCAGATTTGTATATAAACCAACTATGGCCATATGTCCGTTCGTTGTCCGCAGGTGCTTGTCCTAGCAAAGCTGCCACTGCCTACACTGTCCTGTCCCCTCCCCAACGTGTGTCGACACGCGATGTAGGCAGTGCCAGCTTCGCTAGGACGAGCAGCTGCGGACAACGAACGGACATATGGCCTCAGTTGTAGGGTGGCCACATTTCCAAGGTGCCATTCGGGGACACACACCCTCTCTCACCTTCCCCCCAAAAAAAGATGGGGGGGGCGGGGGTCGGGGGGAAATGTAGTCTCGGGGTTGATGGGGAATTTGGCAGCAGGTTATTTGTCAGGTGATGTCGCTTGCCACCCATAGCCTGCCACCAGATGCAGTGCTGCTGTCGCTCCCTCTGCATCGAAGGATAGGAGTGGAGTCACTATCTGGAGAGTAAAGATCACACCAGTCCCTGCTGCTTACTGCTGGGTGCCGGAGAAGGAGGTTCCGAGGTGGGTGGGGACAGCAGTGCTGCACTAGGCGCAGGCCTCGCTCCCGGCCTCACTGTCTGAGAGTAAATTGTCACTGGTTGCAAGATGCCAGACAGAGCCGGCCCTGGCCACCAGTTTCGGAAATGTAATTAGTAGGGGGTGGCTGTGTCCTCTTTTTCATTCCGGGACACTGTATTGTCCCGGAATGAAGTTGCCCGGGACCCAGGACAGATATGTCAATTGCGGGACAGTCCCGGGACATGTGGTCACCCTACTCAGTTGGTTTATATACAAATCTGCTGGATATAGTGTAGTGTGCTTCAAGCACCTCCGACGTGTGCGTCCCATGAGGCATTGCAAGGCTGACAGTTACAAGCGTGACTCCCACAGGCAAAAGCATGATGGGACTTGTAGTTCCGCAACAGCTGGAGGGCCACCAGTTTGAGACCCTTGCACAGCATGGCTGACAATGGAGTAATGCAACCTGTCTGACAGTAGGATTATTTGAAGCATCCCAGCAATCCTTAACCCTACTCTAACAAGAGACTCCCTATTTTTTTTGTCTTGCACACAACTGTCTTAACACACACATGCTACAAATCAGCCACAGGCGGTACACACACTATATCATCCTTCCTGACACACAAACCCACCGAGTCAGCAACAAGCGGCGCATAGGCCAAGCTTTCAAAGAGTTTTTTTGCAATGCACCAGATGCCGCCTGCAGAGACGGAATCTGTTTATATGACCCAGAGGCAGTAAATTTGATTGGTCTGCGGAGGGGCATAAATTTGTTCAATATTTATTCTTGTTGAAATAACTTTAAGCAATGGCTTTTGTAATTAGTTTCTCTCCTCCATCCAGGTCTTTGTTGCTATTAAAACACAAGAGACTAAAATATTTAATCAATTGAATTTAATAATCTAGAAGAAAATAAGAACCATATTTATGTATACGACTCCACAATAATTGCAAGTGCTGTGCAGTGATTACCCGCAAATAACTGAAAATTGAATAATCACAACATTAAAGTTTATGAGTATATATATTTTACACAGCAGTTACTGCGGCTGCTAACGGCTAACAAATGCAAGGAAATTCCCTTAGAAATTAATTTATTTTTGCTCTTTAATTAATTTGGTTGTCTGGTCTGGGCCCATTGCCTACCTCCTTATACTTACTCCAGAGGGGGAGGCAGTGAAACATTTATGGATGTTCCCCTAAAGTTGCTTTAAAAAGAAAAAATACTTGTCAGTTTTGAAAACCTTTTCTGGATATCATCCATTTTAAAGGGATACTGTCATCCTTGTTAATTAAATTTGAAACGCATGTAAAGGAGCTTTTTTTATTTATTAAAGCAGTAGCGGCTGGTGCTCCAAATTTTTTTTTTGGGGGGGGGGGGGCGCAAACACACTGGAAAATAAAACCATCAATTGCAGCCGCTGTGCCCATCAAACGCTGCCAGTGTGCCCATGGCTCTAATACCGCTGCTGTAATTCAGGCGCCCGAAAAGGGGCCGGGTGCCTGAATAGGGGGTGGCAGCGGCCGCCATAGATAGATTCATGCAATCTATGCATTGGGCATAGAGGGGGTAGCAGGAGAGAAGGGGCAGCGCCCGGGCGCCCTTATGGACGCACCGCCACTGTTAAAGGATTTTTACTTTTTCCCATCCAACCCTAAGGCCCCGTACACACCAGCGGATCTGTCCGATGAAAACGGTCCGTTTTCATCGGACATGTCCGCTGCCGGATTTTGGTCTGGTGGCTGTACACACCATCAGACCAAAATCCCAGCGGAAAACAAACGCGGTGACGTGTCGCGACGTGGCCGCGACTGACGCGGCGACGTGCGCGGCCCTGGAAGTCCAATGCTTCCACGCATGCGTCAAAGTGATTCGACGCATGCGAGGGATGGCGGCCGCTCGGACATGTACGGTGAGTCTGTACAGACGACTGAACATGTCCGACGGACAGGATTCCAGCGGACATGTTTCTTAGCATTCTAAGAAACAATTGTCCGCTGCAAAACAGTCGGCTGGACAAATGTCCGCTGGAAACCTGTCCGCTCGGCCGTACACACGACCGAACATGTCTGCTGAAACTGGTCCGCGGACCAGTTTCAGCAGACATGTTCGGTCGTGTGTACAAGGCCTAATTAGATTACCCTAGCTCTGCCATGCAACACAGTCCTATCTGGTAAGGCATGAGACCCAACTTTCTCTGCCGCAGTTAGAGGAACTGCAGCCTTTTCACTCCCACCCTTCCCCCTCCATTTTTTTTTCACTGCCTACCTTTGACGTTCTCCAGAATTTTCAGGACGTCAGCTTTGTTATTCAAAAAATGCATCATCTTTTCTGGCAGGTGGGAGGTGTTAGAACACTGATTGCATCATATCCTCTTCTCTCTCTCTCTTACCGTAATTGGACTACATTTCCCATGAATCCTTGGGATGGGAGTGAATGTGGGAGGTACACTAGGCTTGTACATGTAAATGTGAACTCTCCCACTTCAGCATAAATCACACCCCTTGCAGCCAGCAAGCCATACATAACACACGGTATGATAGGTTACAGCCTTATAAATGCAAACCAGCGCAACATGTCAGGGACCACCTGAGCGGAATGTCTGTCCCACCAATGCAGCTTGTCAGGGACCACCAGTGTAGAGTGGGGATTTATTATTAGAAATCCGTTGTATGACACTGAGGGGATCTCCCACAGTGTCAGGTATTCTATATGAGATCACTGAGCGCTGATGTCCCACATTGGGCCAATACCGGAGGGAGGCGGACAACAGCAATCGGTGTTCTCATATACTATACCTGACACCGCGGGACATCCCGCTGTGTCATACAACTGATTTCTAATATTGAAAGAAACAAAGTTACTGCTCCAGGTGGATTGTGTTAGGATGATCAGTGTAGTCTCAGGAGATCAAGGGTGCTGGCAATGCACAAGGCAACAAATGGAAAAAGAGAAAATATGGACAGCCGCACTCCAAAAAACCTTGATGGTTGTCTTTATTTAAAAAAGAAAAAATGCACTACAAGTCACAGCACACTACACAGGAGTAAAACATCTGACGCATTTCGCACTATAAATGAGTGCTTAATCATAACTATGCTTCCACACACACACTCTCTAAAAGAATAAATACCGTATAATATTGTCTGTGTGTTTTTAAGTGTATACACACACACACATATATATATTGGTTCCCTAACACTGACCCGCCTCTCAGCCAATCAGGTTCACCAGGTCTCGTTACCGGTCACCTGATTGGCTGAAGGACGAGAAGCGGCAGGCTTGGAAGGGCGAGACGAGGAGCGGGTGGGAGAAGAGTCTTCCTCATCGAGGAAGAAATGGAGGATACCGCTCGCCGCCTACCACCGTCGCCTGCTGCCAACCTGAGACAAGGTAAGGGCCAGGCAGACCGCGGGGAAAGTTTGGGGCACTGTGGCAACACTTGAGGCACACTGGCAGCATTTGGTGGGCGCAGTGGCAGCATTTGGTGGGCACAGTGACAGTGTTTGATGGCACAATGGCAGCGTTTGATGTTTTTTTCTTTATTTTTATTTTTTTCAAATTCCTTTCAGTTTATTTGCGCCCCTTTTTAGCACCAGCCGCCACTGCCTTCTATGTGTAGTTTAGCAGGGCGGAGCATGTCGCAGCTTGGCCACCATATTGCATTTTGCATTTGCTTACCCACATTTTTAAATCTAAAAAAAAAAATGAATCCAGTAAAAAGCAACTGCGGATTAGAACACGCTTTGAAAAGTGATATGTATTCAGCTGCTGTCACCTCCTAGCGAAAGCCTGAGATTTGATGTGTTATTACCATTGTTACACTAAACACAGAATATTACCAGGCATGTAACCCTGGAAGGTACATATCACTGCCATTACAGTAACAGCTCACTTTTAAGTCTCATTTTCCCTGCTCTCATTGTCTTCTCAAGCTAAAGAAGGAAAAAAAAAAAAGAAAACGAGAAAACATGAGACAAAGTTCACACTTGCAGTATATCGGGCTGATTCACTAAAACCGGAGGAAAAAATGAGCACAAAATTGCACATAGCAGCAATCTATATATCACCTTACATTACATACTATCGGAGCATTAAACAAAAATCCTGAATTGGTCATTATGGACAAGAACTCCAACTTTGTGCCCTTTTTCTGCACTTTTAAAGGAAGCCTGTGCTACCGTGTGGCACATTGCATTTGGTCACCCACATTTCAAAATTAGAAATAAAATAAAATACAGAAAGCTACTCCCTTTAAAAAGCAGTTGTGGATTAGAACACACTATGAAAAGTGATACCTAATTAAAAAAGGCAGGAACACGAAATGTCTCTGGACAGCCACACTCTGAACAAAGTGTAGCCTTTATTAAAAGGACAGCACTACAAGTCACAGCAAAAATGAAAATAAAACCTGGCTGCTGACGCGTTTCACACTGGAACTAGTGCTTAGTCATAGCTAATCTTCATTTGGATTCCAACCTGGAGCGACTACTCCCTTTTACCGAATTAAAAAACATTGGGGTAGATTCACGTACGGGCGCGCATAGTTACGGCGGCGCAGCATTTCGTATTTACGCTACGCCGCCGTAACTTACAGGAGCAAGTGCTGTATTCACAAAGCACTTGCTCCGTAAGTCGCAGCGGCGTAGCTTAAAAGGGGCCGGCGTAAGCGCGCGTAATTCAAATGTGAAAGGGGGGCGTGTTTTATTTAAATTTATGATGACCGTCCGTGTACATATCCCAGTGTGCATTGCTTCCAAGTACGGCACAACAACGTATTGGTTTCGACGTGAACGTAAATTACGTCCAGCCCTATTCGCGAACGACTTACGCAAACAACGTAAATAATTCAAATTTCGAAGCGGGAACGACGTCCATACTTAACATTGGCTGCGCCTCCTAATAGCAGGAGCAACCTAACTACCGCCGGGCGCACGTACGTTTGTGAATCGGCGTATCTAGGAAATTAGCATATTCTACGCCGACAACAACGGAAGCGCCCCTAGCGGCCAAAGTTATATTGCACACAATTCTACGCCGCCGCAATCAAGTTACGTCGGTGGAGGAAGCCTAGTTTTTTCAGCGTAACTGCCTTTGAGAATCGGCGTAACGCTACGCGGGCGCGGAATTCAAATTACGGCGGCGTAGCTCCTTATGAAAAAACTCATGCGAGCTTCTCACTGTGGTCCATGATCAAGAAGGTGTGATTACTGTGTGTCTAAAACTCCTCAGAACCAATCAGATTCATTTTAAAAACAAACCCTGCCCTGTGTTTTTTTGTTCTGTGTGTCTCTGTACTTCACAGAACCATGAAACTAGTTTAAAAATTAAACTAAACTGCAGGTACATTATATGATTGATTTTTATCTATTTTTAATCATTTTTAAAAGGAATCAGTTAACTATTATGTCTCTATACCCTGTAAACGGTCATTTCAGCAAAAAAAAAATTTCCTTTACTGCTTCTTTAAGTAAAAATCAATATTATTTGCTAGAAAATTACTTGGAACCTCCAAACATTATATATTTTTGCAGAGACCCTAGGGAATAAAATGGCAATTGCTGCAATATTTTATGTCGCGCTGAATTTGCCCAGCGGTCTTTCAAATGCATTTTTTGTGAAAAAATACACTTCAATGAAAAAGAAAACCAGTAAAGTTAGCCCAATTTTTTTTTTTTTATTTTAATGTGAAAGATGATGTTACGCTGCAAGAATCGTGACAGAATCGTGATCTATCTTCTAAGCAAAAGAATCGCGATTCTCATTTTAGCCAAAATCGTGCAGCTCTAATGTGAAGCCACACAAGTGAGTACTGCCATTTCCATGAGCTGACCTAAGCGCTCCTTTCCATTCTTTTCCAGAGTACTCCCAATGCAAACCTGATGCCTGCCTTTCAAGCACTTATATTGACTGCGGTATAATATTATTTTAGGAGCTTTAAAATAATGATATTGGCCCAGATTCAAAGAGATTTTCTCTTTTTTTGCGGAGTCACAGGGCAACGATTTTGCCCTGCGCCCCTGCAAATTTGCGCCGCTGCCCTCGATTCACGTAAATTGCGAGGGCGCGCCGGCAAAATTGCCCGGCGTAAGCGCGCAATGTAAATGATCCCGCCGGGGGCGGGAATCATTTAAATTAGGCGCGTTCCTGCGCCGATCGTAAAGTGCATGCTCCGTCGGGAAACTTTCCCGACGTGCATTGCCGCAAATGACGTCGCAAGGACGTCATTTGCTTCAAAGTGAACGTGAATGGCTTCCAGCGCCATTCACGATTCACTTACGCAAACGACGTAAAATTCGAACGTCGCGACGCGGGAACGACGGGTATCCTTAGCATTGGCTGCGCCTGCTTTCCCGACGTGCATTGCGGCAAATGACGTCGCAAGGACGTCATTTGCTTTAAAGTGAACGTGAATGGCTTCCAGCGCCATTCACGATTCACTTACGCAAACGACGTAAAATTCGAACGTCGCAACGCGGGAACGACGGGTATCCTTAGCATTGGCTGCGCCTGCTATTAGCAGGAGCAGCCTTACGCTAAGCACGCCGTACGGAAACGACGTAACTTGCGTACGCAGGGCCCGCGCAACAATTGTGAATCGGTGTTAGTATGAAATTTGCATACTATACGCTGATCACAATGGGAGCGCCCCCTAGCGGTCAACGCAAGAATGCAGCCTAAAATCTGCGTGGCATAAGAGCCTTATGCCACGCAGATTTTAGGCTGCAGTCGGCGTTACAATGTTCCTGAATCAGGAGCATTCGTAACGCCGGAGCAAGTAAGCAATTGCGCTGCGTAACCTATGGTTACACAGGCGCAATTGCTTCTTGAATCTGGGCCATTGTTTAGACAAAAGGTGTTTAAGAATTTTAAATTGTATGGGGGGGGGGGGGATCCTAAAAAAAAAAACGTACTGCTTATTAGAATCCATTCCCCTTCTTTATGCTTTTCTAGAAGCCACGCTGCCCTAATCAGTAATCACAACTGCGCCGTTTGATTGGTGGTATTTTTGTAGCAATTTCATCTCGGCATATGCCTTGATGCTTGATATTCACTGCAAAGAACTATGCAGTGTTATTGCTTATTGAAAGAGTTTATGTCGCTCTGAAATACAGTTATTACTAGCGTTCCTGTGCAGAATTGCTTTTGTGGCGCTCAGGTCTTCCAGTTCTTTATTATAACTATCTAAAGTAGAATCTAGAATGAAGCCAGGGACAAAGCTGGAATTTTTTTTTTTTGTGCTCTGCAGCAGAAATGAAATTCCTTTATATTGCTGTACTTTAGATATGTGTATAATCTGGTTATCTGGAAGAAAAAAGCTCCTCTGGAGTGCTCTCATGTTTGTTTGGCCCTGAACCCAGCGTTCCATCACTGTTTTAATAAGAGAAACTCTATAGGCTGCTCCATTACTCATTAGATGGGCAAATATCTGGGTAAATAGGATTTGTAATCTTAGATTGCATTCAGCCGTTCCTGTTATCATTAATCATGTTGAGGAATATGAGATGAATTAGCAAGAGAGATCTATATTTGTGTCTATCCTGAGCTTTCTAGAACTGTATCTTATTAGAGAGAGGCTGCTTAATGAGATAAGATCAGAATATGCTCTTTAGTAAATAGATTTTTGTTGTGAAAATATGTGATTCCATTTATTTATTTTTTTACTACCTGTGTTTGGCCACCATCCTAAATGATAGCGGTTGCAATGTTTTTTCCACCATCCTTAGCAGCTGTTGCAAATCCCTTTAACTGTGTAGCAAATGCTGGAAATGCATTATGGTGCGGTCACACAGATTTTAAATGGAGGGGAGGCACCTGGTATGTGTTTTTGATACAGGAAAAGTAACCCTAACCTTTTTAGTTCAGAAAGATTTAGACCTGCCACCTACTTCCTTGGCTACGGGGAAAAAATCCTTGCCTGTAATCAGTGGCGGCTGGTGCTCAAAATTTTTGGGGGGGCGCAAACGAAAAAAAAAAAAGGAAGAAATTGCAGCCTCACTGTCCCCATCAAATGTCGCCACTGTGCCATGCCATCAAACGCAGCCACTGTGCCATCAATTGTCGCCATTGTGCCATGCCACCAAACGCAGCCACTGTGCCAATTGTCGCCACTGTGCCAATTGTCGCCACTGTGCCAATTGTCGCCACTGTGCCAATTGTCGCCACTGTGCCAATTGTCGCCACTGTGCCAATTGTCGCCACTGTGCCCTTTAATTGTTGCCACTGTGCCCTTTAATTGTTGCCACTGTGCCCATTGTTACCATTGTGCCCTTTGTTACCACTGTGCCCATTGATGCAACTGTGCCCT
Organism: Rana temporaria; assembly: GCF_905171775.1. Taxonomy (NCBI): domain Eukaryota; kingdom Metazoa; phylum Chordata; class Amphibia; order Anura; family Ranidae; genus Rana; species Rana temporaria. The sequence continues at coordinate 27,479,637 of NC_053501.1, forward strand.
TTGTCGCCTCTGTGCCCATTGTCGCTGCTGTGCCCTGTAAAATGCACTTGCCTTACTTCTTCCACGTCCCTCGATGTCTTCTCCCGCCTTGGTGACGCTTCAGCCAATCGGGTTACCGATAACCAGAATCGGGGAACCTGATTGGCTGAGACGGCCGTCAGTCTTATCCAAGGAACGCACCCCCCGTACGTTCCGAGAATAAGACATCCGGGAGCCGAGGGCTGTACTCGGAAAGCCTATCAGAGCCGCTGATAAATAAAACTATCCCCTATTTTGTAAATGCTATAAATTTTGCGCAAACCAACCGACAAACGCTTATTGCAATATTTTTTTTTTTTTTTTACCAAAAATAGGTAGAAGAATACGTATCGGCCTTAACTGAGGAAAAAAAATATTTTTTTATATATTTTTGGGGGAAATTTATTATAGCAAAAAGTTAAAAATATTGAATTTTTTTCAAAATTGTCGCTCTATTTTTGTTTATAGCGCAAAAAATAAAAACCGCAGAGGTGATCAAATACCGCCAAAAGAAAGCTCTATTTGGGGGGGAAAAAAGACGCCGATTTTGTTTGGGAGCCACGTCGTACAACCGCGAAATTGTCTGTTAAAGCGACGCAGTGCCGAATCGCAAAACCTGGCCAGCTGCATTTTGGTCCGGGTCTTAAAGCGGGGGTTCACCCTTCCGGGTTCTCGCTCCCCCGGGAGTAGGCATTCCTAAGCTCTGCATAGATGAGTGACGTACACGTCATCGCCTTCCGAAAATATCCGAGTGAGACTCGGCACTTTACGGCGCCTGCGCAGTCAGCTCTACAGGCAGGCGCAGGCACCGTATAGCGCCGAGACCCCGTCGGATATTTTTGGAAGGCCATGATGCGCACGTCAATAATCTATGCAGAGCTCCCCGTCGGGGAAAAGGAGCGACACGCCCACTCCCCGCAAGGACGAAGACCCGGAAGTGCGGCTGAAGACAGGTAAGTGTACACAAAAAAAAAAATTTACAACGCTAGAAGCCTTTATTAAGGCTAGAGATAGGTTAGGGAAAAAAAATTATTTTAGGGTGAACCCCCGCTTTAAGTGGTTAAATTTCTCCTCAACTTTGTCCCTGACTAGTCTTGTGTGTTTCTTGGCCTTCATGATGCTGCTTGTTCAAAAAGGTTCCCCAACAAACCTCTGAGGGCTTCACAGAACAGCTGTATTTATATTGAGATTAAATTGGGTGGACTCTTTACTAACTAGGTGACTTCTGAAGGCAATCTGTTCCACTAAATTTTAGTTAGGGGTATCGGAGTAAAGGGGGCTGAATACAAATGCACGCCACACTTTCACATATTTATTTGTTAAAAATGTTGAAAACCAATTATCATTTTCCTTCCACTTCACAATTATGTGCCACGTTGTGTTTGATCAATCACATAAAATCCCAATAAAATACATTTACATTTTTGGTTGCAACATGACAAAATGTGGAAAATGTCAAGGGGTGCGAATAATTTTTCAAGGTACTTGAATTGCGTTTCCGCGATACAACTGCTGGGAAGCTACGCCAAATCATCCACTTGAAACTGGCAAATCGGTTAAAGCAGGGGTTAAGCAGGCATAAAACATGAAACTATTGTTCTATAGTACAAAGAATTGTTTTTTTCAAAGTTGAATAGCATGAAACTGAGGTGCCAAACAGCTGCATTAGTATTCTATGGAGTCCACTTCATTCCTGCTCCATAGAACAGGTCATGTCCTCGAAGAACTCGCTTGTGTTTGTCATCAGTGTCACACAGCCCATCGGTGGCATCTAGGTGTGGAATGACTATATTTTCCAGTTATTGTCTCTAGATAATAATAACCTGCTGGTAGTAGAGTAGATTACCTGGGTCACATGACAAAGGACTCTCTTGCTCAGGGTCATGTTATTAAGCTGAATTGCCTGACGGTGCAATTTAGCCAATGGTTATGTGCTAAAATGTGACACGTTAGGTTTACACTGCCCATATATCTAGTAGTGACATGTTATTGGGCATAACAGAATTACAATGTGTCATAAAGCTCTGAGTGAACATTTGTCCATATTAGCCCCGAGGGTGCAGAGAAGCATAAGTGCCCTTCTGGGATTTTTAGTGTTGTAATTAATTGTGGAATTCACCAGAGGCTGCAAAGTGTTTCCTAAAACCCGGTGTTTGGTGAAAACTCAAAATTCTGTTTTTAAAGGAACTCCACTAAGTGACCAGATTGAGATTTCAGTATGTTTTTAATTCAAGAATTCTTAAAGAAAAAATCAAGTTTATCTAGATAATTTTCCTAGGCTGTCTGTGCGTTTGCCTGGCTAACTGTGTGTCTGAATGCTTGGATAACTGTTTGTCTGCCACCCTATAAAGGGGTGTCAACATGGTGCCCTTCATTTGCAATAATTTTCAGGACCACCTACCCCTCGGAGAAGATAGAAAGAAACCATAAACCCTGTATGCTACATGACTGTCAAACAAAAAACAAAGAAAAATTCCTAGCTCAACTTACTAACCAGCTTGCAACCAACCGAATTGTCGTAACCGGTCACGTAAAAAGTTTAATTTGCACACATTTGCAAATACAGGGCCGATCCGCCCTATAGGCTCACTATGCAAGCCCCTTAGGTCCCCACAAAGCTGCGGAGGGCCCCCCAAATTACTAGAGGCCTCGCCTGATGAGAAGTAATTTTCGGCCCCTCAACTCGCTGGCTGCATGTGAGAAGAGGTAAGAAGTCAGAGCACCCCCCACTTCTCACATTAATGTAAGATGTAATTTCCGACAGCAGAACACCCCCCCCCCCCCGCTTCTCAACTTTAATATGTGACATGTCCTTTTCGGCAGCCCCCGCCTCTCAACTTTAAAGTGACTTGTCATTTTGCTTAGGGCCCCAGGGAGGTCAGGATCGGCACTGTGCAAATACATGCGTAAGCTACAGGGGCCACGACAAGTTACCCCAGTATTATCTGCATGGCATCCCAGTCTTAGTCCGTAGGGTTCAATATTGAGTTGGCCCACCCTTTGCAGCTATAACAGCTTCAACTCTTCTGGGAAGGCTGTCCACAAGGTTTAGGAGTGTGTCTATGGGAATGTTTGACCATTCAACCAAAAGCGCATTTGTGAGGTCAGGCACTGGCCGGCTTGCAGTCTTCACTCAAATTCATCCCAAAGGTGTTCTATTGGGCTGAGGTCAGGCCAGTCAAGTTCCTCCAACCCAAACTCACTTATCCATGTCTTTATGGACCTTGCTTTGTGGACTGGTGTGCAGTCATGTTGTAACAGGAAGGGCAGTAAAACAAAAATCCTCCTGCGTTCTGGTGTTTCGCCAAAACCGGGTACTGCAGTGTAGTCTCACTGCAAAGTCTATAGTCTTGCGGCCCTCCACAGAACAAAAGGGTGTCCATATGGCTAAAAACAAAGAAAAGAAAGGAGGGCGCACCGACCTAATGCATTACCGCTTACATTTTTTATTAAAAACAGAATAAAAGCAATAGCCCTACTCACAAGGAAAATTGAGTAAGCGCTTTTCAGACAGCTGGACTGGACCTTGCGGCAACTGCCAGTGGAACCTCAGACATCTAGATGGCTGACGCGTTTCTGGGGCGTACCCCCTTCCTCAAAGCCTAAGTGGTCTGTGGTAACAGGAAGGGGCCATCTCCAAACTGTTCCCACAAGGTTGAGAGCATGAAATTGTCCAAAATGTCTTGGTATGTCTGTCGCCTTTAGATTTCCCATCACTGGAACTAAAGGGCCAACCCCTGAAAAACAACCCCACACTATAATAACCCCCTCCACCATATGATTTGGACCAGTGCACAAAGCAAGGTCCATAAAGACGTGGATGAGCGAGTTTGGGGTGAAGCAACTTATTTGGCCTGCACAGAGTCCTGACCTCAACCGGATAGAACACCTTTGGGATGAATTGGAGCAGAGACTGCGAGTCAGACCTTCTCATCATTAGTGCCTGACCTCCACAAATGCGCGTCTGGAAGAATGGTCAAACATTCCCATAGACACACTCCTAAACCTTGTGGACAGCCTTCCCAGAAGAGTTGAAGCTGTTTATAGCTGCAAAGGGTGGGCCAACTCAATATTGAACCCTATGTGTGCATGTAAAGGCAGGCCTCCCAATACTTTTGGTAATATACATTGGTCCATAGTTACATTTTAACTATGTAAAAATTGCCATACCGAAACTTAAACTTTAAAGTATATCTAAATCATAGATGTTGAGGTGTGTGTACAGTCAGGCATCCCAATACTTTGCATAATATAGTGTATATAAAAATAGATAGATTTAAGGCAGGTATGCCTGCAGGGAGCCCAGTCCTCCTTAAAGGCACAGGCGAATAGCGTAATGCCAGTGAAGGTGTTCAATGAGCCCCCTCACCAATTATCCAATGGTACAAACAAACGGTAACTGCCCCGCCTATGAACAGACTTAACAGAAAGGAGCACATAGAAGGACGATGCATGTCAAACAACAACATTTTTTATGTGACTGGCCTGAAGATGTTGAAAAAAAGTAGGTATAAAAAAAAAAGAATTTGGGGGGGGGCATCCAAGAGGGGAGAGGGCTGAGCCCAGAAGTGGGCTTTAAGCAGTCTGCATACACTAAGACCTTTATGCTGTGAAGGAGGAACAAATTTTGTAACACTATAGTGACCAAGTAGGGCTCCCTCTATGTACATGTATAATTCCAAACTAGAAACCATTTTTAAACCTTTTTTAAAAAAAAACATAATAAAAAATGTGCAGTCGTTTGCAAACGCATTTTGATTTTGATAATTTTCTTTTCTTTTATTAAATAACACCTTGCAATCAAATGATTCATTTTACATTTCTATTTCAAAGTATAAAAACTTATAATTATTCTCATAGGATATTGTTTTTTATATTGCACAAAAAATGAAATATTGCCTTTGCATAAGTATTTAAATTCTGAACTCTAAAAGCTCTATCTAAATCAATACAAGTCAAATGTCATTTTCTAACATTGAGACAATTGCCTTAGAGTTGGCCTCCAGCAGTGAATCATTAAAATAACTGTGCTTTTTTTCTGGTTATAAGAAGAAAAAAAAAAACAGAGTTAATGATCATTATAGAGGTTGTGAATCTCACTCTCTCCTTTTTTTTTTTTTTTTTTTATTCTACTTCTTTGTGGGGTGTTTGATGGTTTATTCAATGAGATGTGTATTCGGATTGTATGTGGATAGTATGTATGCATTGCATTTTTTTTTTCTATCGTACTAAGAACAAAATTTCAATAAAAAATTACTGGATTTAGAAAAAATAAGGGAAAGGATGTGAATCTCAAGGACAGCTATGAGGACTAAAGGGAATTCTAAAGAATTTGGGGATAAAATGCAATGATATTGCATTGATTTTTTTTAACCGCTTTACGCATTGACTTGAGAGAATTGAGTTTGCCTGTGTTTAAGTCATGCTGACTCTGGGAAACCCAACTACTCTTAAAAATACTTCCTCATTAGGGATGAGCTTCGTGTTCGAACCCATGTTCGACTCGAACATCGTATGTTCGACCGTTTGTCGAATTACGAACGTTAAGGGGCCGTTCGCGCCAAATTCGAGTGGCGTGTCACAGCCCATAATTCACTGCGGCATCACAGTGCATTGCTGGCTGATGATTGGCCAAGCATGCACTATGACCCGCATGCTTGGCCAATCACAGCGCGCAAAAAACAGAGAGCCATAATTGGCCAAAGCCAGGGTGACATCGGGATTTTGCTGTCGGAATTTCCATTCATGTGTACGGGGCATTACTGGCCAGATCACCAGGTGAAAACAAAGGGTAAAAATAATAACCTAAGGTTCCACCACATCTAAGAATTGGCAAGTGACCATACAATACGCTTTTGTGTTTGGGTTTAGATACACTTTAAGGCGGATATTGACAGTTCTAATAAAGTTTAAGTCAGTAAATTTTCCTGCAAAATTACTACGCTCATACCTTATCACTTTAGAGCTTACAAATTGACAGTAAGGCAGTGGCGGCTGGTGCTCAAAATTTTTGGGGGGACGCAAACAAACGAACAAAAAAAAATTGCAGCCTCACTGTGCCCATCAAATGCAGCCACTGTGCCCATCAAATGCAGCCACTGTGCCATGCCATCAATTGTCGCCACTGTGCCATGCCATCAATTGTCGCCACTGTGCCATGCCATCAATTGTCGACACTGTGCCATGCCATCAATTGTCGCCACTGTGCCATCAATTGTCGCCACTGTGCCATGCCTTCAAATGCAACCACTGTGCCATGCAACGCAGCCACTGTGCCATCATTTATCGCCACTGTGGCCATCAATTGTCACCACTGTGCCATGCCATCAAACACAGCCACTGTGCCATTAATTGTCGCCACTGTGCCATGCCATCAATTGTCGCCACTGTGCCATCAGTTGTCGACAATTGTTTTCCGTGGCGGTTCAGGAGCGAGAGGGGGCGGCGCTCCTGCGCCCTCTATGGACGCACCGCCACTGCAGTAAGGAATAGTTAACATTACTGCTCAGTTAAAGAGAAATCGCCCCCTGAAGTCTTCTGGAAAGCTGATTCTTCTGGGAGTGTTGATCTTCCGTATTAGAGTTCTCAGTTGTTCCTCTGCCAATCCCTACATCATCGCTGTGATATAGGGCTCAGCACTGGAGGAACAACTGAGACCTGCAGGTAACACAGGAGATTGACACTCTAGGAAGTGTCGGTTTTCCACAAGACTTGAGGGGACGATATCCCTTTAAGCAGTGCTTGGTGGTACAAGCAACAGCAGATGCAAGTATTTACATTGTTCTTCATAGGAAGCGCCTTTATTTTAACTCTGAGATTGGCGAGATGGTGACTTTAATGGCAATGGGTTTTGACTAGAACTAAACTAGAAATAGAGGAGCACGCTCTGTTCTGCTTCTTTATATGTGCAACACGTGTTCTATAACTGTACCATTAGCAGGAATTGCATTAGCAAACAAATTCCGTGCCTGAACAATGTGTAAGACTCAGTCTTCCATTGAAGAATAAAATGTACCAGTGTGGACACAGTACTGCAGGACTTATTTAAATGTTAATGAGAGAGCCTTCGAGAGTGATGGGATTACTAATGAAAGAGTCCCGGGGAAACCAGATATTCTCTGTTCACCGCTTTTATGCCCCAAATACAGAGAAGACTGCAGCAAATGATCATACGCAATCTGCTTATCGAGCGCTGGAGCCCGAATGGGCCACTCTGTAACCAAGTTGATTGTTTTGCCTATAAAGTTAAACATTTTTTTTTATTGTAAATAATTGAAGAAAGTTGTCGCTGCCTAGTTCATAGGGAAATGTGTTTACGTAAAAGGCAGCATGGGAGCTGTGTAGACTTAGAACCCACAATGCAGCATGTGAATTGCTGTGCTTGTGCCTTAATAAACTACTTTTCCATCTGGTTGTGTGAAATTAGAATGAATTTATGAGTTTGTTTGCTTAGAAGAGAAGATTTTGTAAAGATTCAAGATTGTCAATATGATAAAATACTGAAATGTTGGTATTATACAAAATATGGAGGAAGGCAAGCAAGAATTGCAGTAACAGATGATATCTCGGGATGTGTCTTTGGAGACGGAGTTGGGGGGAAGGTGGTGGGGACAAGAGGGAAACGGAGAAGGGAGGGTGGGAGGAGAGAGAGAGAATATATTGTGTATGTTATAGATATAGATAGATAGATAGATAGATAGATATAAAATATGTGTATGTATATACACTATATTACCAAAACCATTGGGACATCTGCCTTTACACGCACATGAACTTTAATGACATCCCAGTCTTAGTCCATAGGGTTTAATATTGAGCTGGCCCATCCTTTTCAGCTATAACTGCTTCAATCCTTCTGGGAAGACTGTCCACAAGGTTTAGGAGTGTGTCTATAGGAATGTTTGACCATTCTTCCAGAAGCGCATTTGTGAAGTTAGGCACTGATGTTGGATTAGAAGGTCTGGCTCGCAGTCTCCACTCTAATTCATCCCAAAGATGTTCCATCGGGTTGAGGCCACTGGCCAGTACTCTAGGCTGGCCAGTAAAGTTCCTCCACCTTAAACTCACTCATCCATGCATTTTATGGTATATTGGAATTGCCACCCTTAATTTTGGGGCGCACACATGCAATATTTTGGTAACCTATAAAAGACTCAGTTGTGCTGAGTAAATAGATGGCCAACATGCCTAGCAATAAAATTGTACCTTCCTGTGAAACATTTGATACCCCTATTTGATACTACTTGTGTTGTAATAGGCTATCTTTAATAAGACATAAGAGGTCTTTTAGACCCCTGACTTCTCACCTGCCCTCCATTGAAGCTAATGGAGCTAAAGCTTGTCAGATTTACACACATTTCTGGCTGCTACAGAAGCTGGGAGAGTGTGTAAACTCCTCTCCCGCTGCTGCCGAAGTATGCCATATGTCAAATTGAAAAAGTCTGGATGGCTTCACACCCAAATGTAAATGCAGAAAATCCTAATTTATTGTATTAAAATATTTAAAAGCGCCATAGATACACAGACAGAGGAGGCAGAGAGGTTAGCATGTTTCACACTAGAATTTTTTTTTTTTTAAGAAAGCACTTTAATAGTGTGAAACGTGTTAATCTCTCTGCCTCCCTTGTCCGCATATCTATGATACTTTTAATGTTTTCATACACTTTGTTTTTCTGCATTTATTTTTGGGTGTGCAACCATCTAGACCTTTCCTATTTGAAGTATCTCAGCCAGTGCCGGGACAAGGTCATCTAAAGCCCAGGGCAAACATGGCAAACTTTGCCCCCCCCCCCCCCAAGTTGTATGAGCATTATGTGTCAGCAAATATCCCTTGCAGAAAACAAAGCATTAATCTGCATGCTTACCACCTAAGCAGTGATTCACTCTCCTCCCAGCACAAATCGGCCCCCTTGTTGAAATATCTCCTCCCACCACCAATCTTTGCCCCCATCACAAATGCCCAACTGCATCACAAAAAAATCACCCCTCCTAGCTCAAATCCTCTACCCTTAAATGGCATGCCAAAATCTTTATTGCAGTGATCAACAAATAAAAGCATATACAGCACAGCAAGCACCAGGAGGTAAAACATTTTATGTGTTTCAAGCAGATAATGCAATAAAGATTTTTTGCACCCTTCCAGAGTGTGCAGCTATTCATACATTTTCAATGTTCATCTTGGAGGCGAGCTGGGTGGGCACCTCTGTTTTGGATGACATTTTGTACACCTTGAGAGGCATTTCCTTATCATTGGACTTGGACTTCTCATTGGAGTTAGTCACTGAATTGCTTTCACAAATGGCGGGAGGAGATGCTGTCCCCCCCCCCCCCCCCCCTCCACCTTTCCATGTCTCTACCAGGCTCTCACATTCCAGCAGTAGACTGGACTGGAAAAGTTCCGATCATATGGTCTAAGAAACCGGAAGATACAAGCATTCCGTCACTCCTGGTTTTGCTGATTGTAAACCAACCCTTCATGGTTTGAAAAAAGATCATAATAATGTTGGTAAAAATGAAAAAACAAGATTATAAAAAAAATATATAATAAAAAATTTTTTTTAAAGTACCCTACCATTTTATTCTCTGGGGCCTTTGGTTTAACAAAAAATATATATGTTTGCGGGGTTCCAAGTAATTTTTTGGCAAAAAATGCAGATTTTCACATGTAAAGAAAAAGTGTCAGAAAAGACCTGGTCTTCAAGTTGTTAAGGGCGCTGGGAATGCTGATATACCAGTCCTACTCCTAAGTATCCCTACTAAAGTCATATACAAAATAACTGCCAGACTCTGAAAGGTTAACAGACATGGAATGTAGTGTTTTGAACCATGATGTAATAATACAGTATGCCTAAAGTCTATCTAAAGCCATCATTTTTGATGGATTTGAGAACAGTTCGAATGCTGTCCTACTGACACAATGGGAAGTGAAAGGAAATCTCTCCAACATGGGAGAATCCACTTTTAGAAGAATATTACCAAGTGCCCACATTTCAAGGTTTTTCCTATTTTGCTGTTCTAGTAGCATCTCCAAATGTTCTATTTTTCCTATCGGTCCTGGTGGCAATGGTCACTGGGGCAAATAGCGAAATTGAATATAGCCTCGGAGGAAAATATAGCATTAAAAACCTATGCTAGCAGGAGTCACCCCTCTATGCAAAGCTTAAAAAAACGTGGCTTTAGATGTACTTTTTATTGTCCTCAGGGTGTATGTGTGTTTATTTTTAGAATCTTCCTGCTGCTCAAAGCTGTTTCATGCTTTTTCTTGAATTAACACATGTAAATGGAATTCAGAATAACGCACAAAGCTCCAGTATTAAATGTGCATTTATGAACATCTAGGAAACAGAAATAATATGTCTCGCAAATGTCCATTTTCTGGAGTCGTACTTCTGTTTTATATATGCTAGACTGAGTATCAGCTACTGTACATAGAAATGACCAGAGAAGTGTACACATTGCAATATGATCACAACATGTACTATATATCATCACTGGTTACATTAGCACAAAGATGCCAAAGTGATAGGAGAACCTAAGCTATACCTTACCAAAGCTAAGCACACTAGAGGGTTATTTCCACCAGAAGGACATGGGTTAATGGAGCCCATACTGAACAGTCATAGATTTATGGGGCTTATTTACCATAGACCTATATTGGTTAATGGGGGTCATTCACAACAGAAGGACATAGATTAAAGGGTATTACTTCAAACAGAGGGACATGGGTTAAAAATGCTCATTTGTTTTAATATTATAATTTGTATTAAATTATCAGCACAAAAAAAATATTTTACACATTTACTTTTAAACATTTACACATTCTATGACATACCGTAATATTTTGCCTTCAATTACTACCTCTATCAACCTCAGGTTCAACTTATGAATTCAGATTTTCAAAGAACCTATCCAAATTGAAATGCCCACAACAAAGACCTTACACAGAGAACAAAGAAAAACATTACAAAATTATTTTTTTATATCTCCTCTTGCCAGAGGGATGTGCCCCCACCTCGTCCCAACAGCCCCTAATTTATTCAGTCGCAAATTTAATCCAATATTTAACAAAGCTCTCTGGATTTAAATGATAAACAAAAAGATCTCCACGGGGACCACACTCCCAAAAATGTGGCATAATTATTATATAAGATGGCTCATTTGTAACAGAAGGTATGGGTTATTGAGGCTCATTTCCTATAGAAGGTATGGGAAAATAGGGCTCATTTCTAACAGAAGGACATGGTATAACGCTTTTTCATTTCCAACAAGGGGGCATGGTATAATGAAGATTATTTTCAACAGGACATGGGTTAACAGGGTTAAGTTTCAACAGAAGGAAATGGGTTAACACAGGTTGCATTTACATACGTTGCTATGCATTTTGCAAAGCGTTGACGTAAATGGCAAATTGCAGGTCAACAAAGCCAAATACAGCACCTAAATATTACCCATTGGTGGGCAGAGAACAGGCCAAAACAACAAACAAATACTCTTGCGCATGAGCGTGATGTTCAGGTTAGCTAATGTTAAAAGGATATTTCCTCAGGCCTTGCTGCCCTCCAGGATAGGGGTATCCTAGGGAATACAGAAAAGAGGGCGCACCAGCCAAAACTTGCCTGCGTCTCTGCCATCAACAAACTCCTCCCATGATTGGGCTGCGGACCTGGCTACACCAGAATTAGTCTTGTGCCAGAACACACCTGTGCTCTCATAGGAAAGGCCTATGATGATCAAGAATTCTCTGTCGGAAGACGAAAAACATGGAACACATCGGCGTTCTCCTGGAAAAGGCCTACCATGCTCAACACATACTACCGGTCATGTGGTCAAACATACTGTGCTCTGGTTCCATTACTTCCAGGGAAAAATTCTGCTTGGCCCTTGCTGCTGTACACCAAAGAGAATATGAATGGGTGAGTACATCCCTGCAAGGCCCCAGAGCAGCTGGTTTTACAAGACACTGCAGTTACTCCATGCTGAAGAGTACCTAAAGTTTACCTTTACCAAAAACTACCTATGCGGGTAGGGGGCACTTGTAGATAAAAAAAACTCTGTACAGCATTGACTAATGCTGGATAATGCCCTTGCTAGGTGTAGGCCATTTACGTATCCTCCTAAAACCTGCTCGTAAAACTCAGAGGTGGCATTATCTCATCCTGCTTTGTGTTTAGCATAAGAGACTCCCATCTGTTATTACTCACCCCAACTTTTACAGGGGTGAGCTTTCAAATCCCTTTTACATGTGTGGTCTGCTATCTGTCGCAACTTCATTAAGCTCAGAGGGCCAGATTCAGGTAGCAGTGCGGCGGCGTAACGTATCGTAGATACGTTACACCGCCGCAAGTTTTCATCGCAAGTGCCTGATTAACAGAGCACTTGCAATGAAAACCTACGTAAGCCTGTGTAATTAAAAGGGGCGTATGCCATTTAAATTAGGCGCGCTCCCGCGCCGGACCTACTGCGCATGCTCCCTTTTGAATTACCCGCCGTGCTTTGCGCCAAGTGACGTCATTTTTTCGAATTTCGCGTAGCGTAATTCCGTATTCCCGGACGGCTTACGCAAACGACGTGAATTTTTAAATTTCGACGCGGGAACGACGGCCATACTTTATACAGCACATACGTGTGCTGTGTAAAGTTAAGGCACCCATTTCTTGTGAAAAAAAAAAGTTAAGGCACCCAAAACGACGACTAACTTTGCGACGGGAAACTAGACTAGCGGCGACGTAGCGAACGCGAAAAACAGCCGTGGATCACAGTAACTCCTAATTTGCATACCCGACGCTGGTTTACGACGCAAACTCCCCCCAGCGGCGGCTGCGGTACTGCATCCTAAGATCCGACAGTGTAAAACAAGTCGCATAGATACTCTAAAAGATACGACGGAGTATCTGAGATACTCCGTCGTATCTCGGCTGTGAATCTGGCCCAGAGCTTCTCCCACAAGAAATAGAATGCATGGGTGGGGAGTTTAGCCCTAGCAATGTCCTAGCAACAAAGCAGGACAGATTGATGCCATCTAGGGGAGTTTTTCAGCCAGGCTTCGGGAGGTACGTAAATGGTCTACACCTATAGCAAGGACATTGTTTGAAAGCTGCACAGTTTGTTTTTATCTGTAGACAACTTGTACCTGCATAGGTGTTTTTTTGGTAAAGGTAAACTAACCCTAAATAGCGTGAGTAAACTCTTATCTTCCATGGCCGCTATAAATATCTACATGGATGAAAAATCTTTTTTTTATGCTCCTCCTGAAATCTTGCTAATGTGACTAGAGGTGTCGAGGGCATCTTTTATCTAGCAATATTGGCATTGGATCAGTAAATTCTTGATATGCTCTGAATGACTTATGCAGCCTTTGACAAACAAAATGGCTGACCGTAATTCTCTTCTTTTAGCCTTGGGCTTCATAGCAACAGTTCCATATGTACTTTCTCTGACACTCTGTGACATCAGTGAAAATTACAGGCCCGCGTATATATTCCAAGACTGTACACATGTATAATTTCATAGATGAGTGAGCCTGTCTCTTACATTGCGCCCCAGGGGAACCGCGTCACTTATTTTTAGCATCTCTGGCTTTACAGACTGTAATGGACTGTCACTTTTTGATGTCAGATGTTTACTTTAAAGTTGGTTTTTGGTCACAAGACTTTAAACTTCACTTATTTCTTGGACTGACAGTGACAAATGTGGCCAGATGACAGAAAATCAAAAGTATAACTTTTAATCCATGGCCCAGCTGGACCTACAAATTGAAAAATCAAGACTAGTTTTCAGTAGTTGTGCTTTTTGTGACATACATTCTGTACATCTAGGCCCAGATTCAGAAAGAAGATACGACGGCGTATCTCCTGATACGCCGTTGTACCTCCTGATATGCCGTTGTACCTCCTGATATGCCGTCGTATCTCTGAGTCCGGCCGTCGTATCTATGCGCCTGATTCATAGAATCAGGTTACGCATAGATATCCCTATCCCTATCCCTTACGTCATTTGCGTTCGGCTTTTTCCGGCGTTTAGTTACACCTGCTATATGAGGCGTCGCTAATGTTAAGTATGGCCGTCGTTCCCGCACCGAGTTTTGAAATTTTACGTCGTTTGCGTAAGTCGTTCGCGAATACGGATGGACGTAATTTACGTTCCCGTTGATACCAATGACGTCCTTGCGATGTCATTTAGAGCAATGCACTCTGGGATTTTTTTGGGACGGCGCATGCGCAGTTCGGTCGGCGCAGGGGCGCGCTTCATTTAAATGATACACGCCCCCTACCCGACAAATTTGAATTCCGCCGGGGGATTTACGATACGCCGCCGCAACTTTACAGGCAAGTGCTTTGTGAATAAAGCACTTGCCTGAAAAACTTGCGGCGGCGTAACGTAAATCAGATAGGTTACGCGGATCTAAAGATCCGCTCACCTATCTGAATCTAGCCTCTAGTCTCTTTTGGCCATTCTAATTACTTGCCACCTAAAGGGGAGGTTTGTAAAGAACTGACATTATTTAATTGAAATATGGGTGTGGCAAGGCACAATGATTTGTACGCTATGGGCACTGTGGAAAGCCAAAACATGTTAAGAAAAAGCAATGCTACGTAGTTAAGAAATAGGACTGCTGGATAGCTAGTTATCTATCTGCCTTTTGCGTTTTGGACACAAAAAAAAATGAAAAAGCGGTAGATTTGCTAAAACAGAAGCACTCAGAATCTAGTGCAGCTGTACATGGTTAGCCAATCGGCTTTTAACTTCAGCTTGTTAAATTAAGCTTTGGCAATAAAACTTGGAAGCTGATTTGGTTTCTGTGCAGAGCTGCACCAGATTATGTACTCTCCGGTCTTAGTAGATAACCCCCAAAGGGTCTAGCATCTTGCCTCTACAACTCTTAGGACTGTGTCAGATGGGCAATAAATACAATCACTGCAATAAAGCAGCTATTTACCCTAAGAGTGCTTTCACACTATGCCGCCCCGAGCATCGGGGGTAAAATAGCGGTAAAGCGCCACTTTTTTTATGGTATGGTCGGATTTGATGCGCACTTTGGCCGCTAGCAGGGTGCTTTTAACCCCTGCTAGTGGCCGAGAAAGGATTAAAACACCCGCAATGCGCCGCCCATTGATTTCAATGGGCAGGAGCGCATTAGGAGCATGGGTTCACCGCTCCTAATGCGCTCCAAAGAAGCTGCTGGCAGAACTTTTACTGACGTCCTGCCAGTGCACCGATTCAGTGTGAAAGCCCTGGATTGAATAGAGCAGCTGTTTAAGGGCGGGTTGCAGGCGCTATTTTTAACGCTATAGCGCCTGCAAAACTCCCTCAGTGTGAAATGGGTCTATGGGAATTCTCTCTCACTGGTTCGGAATGCTGAATCTCTATCACTAGCAAGGGGGCAACTTCTCGCTCTTCCAACCAGTAAGTAAGCAATTCTAAAGGAAGGGGTGAGTTCAGCCTTCTTTTGTATGCTGTGCTTAATTATAAACTTCTTTATAACATTGGACCCATCCTACAGGTGCTTTATTTCAAAACTCTACAATCATCATAAATGCCAAATGCATACAACTAAATACCCTCCATGTTTACTTGTGACCACTATGACTAGAGTTGTCCTGAACTTGTTGAAACCTATTGGCTTCCAAATGGCAAACCTTTAAAAGAACAGCCTTTATAGTGTGTATTATCTCAATTGACCACGAGACTGAGAAGGAGATTGATATGAGGTAGGCCTCAATTCCATCTGCCAGCCCAAACCATAAGTCAGGCTTTCTCAACCTTTTTACTCCAGAGGAAACTCTAATGCCCTGTAGAACACGATCGGTTCATCCGATGAAAACGGTCTGATGAATTTTTTCATCAGATATCCGATGAAGCTGACTTTCATCAGTCGTGCCTACACACCATCGGTTAAAAAACCGATAGTTTCAGAATGCGGTGACGTAAAACACGACGACGTGCTGAGAAAAATGAAGTTCAATGCTTCCGAGCATGCGTCGACTTGATTCTGAGCATGCATGGATTTTTAACCGATGGATGTGCCCACAGACGATCGTTTTTTTCTATCGGTTGGTTCACCATCAGATAATTTTAAAACAAGTACCTAGTTTTTTAACCGATGGATAAATAACCGATGGGGCCCACACACGATCGGTTAGTCTGATGAAAACGGTCCATCAGACCATTTTCATCAGACAAACCGATTGTGTGTACGCGGCATTACATAATTTTTGTGTCTCGGGGAACCCCATCTAAAAAAATATAGTCAGAGTCAGAAGGAAGAAGGTCCCTAACATTGATGGTCAGTGGAAAGAATGATCCACCTACTGTGGTAATCAGAATTCCACCCTTGGATAGCTAAAAAGTTGATTTGGTGTCATTCTGTTGGCTCTGCCAAGTGGTGTTGGACCCGGAATTATGCAGGCATCATTAGATTGGAAGCCACAGCTCAAGGAACCCATATCAACCTCTGAAGGAACCCTAGGGTTCCACAGAACCCGGATTAAGAATGGCCGGCCTAGGAGATAACTTTTTTTCAAAGATGATTTCCATGAGCAAAAACTGATGCTGGTAAATGGCATTCAACATGTGGACTAGGTGCAACGTTGCACAGAAAACAGAGAGAACACACAGAGTCCAAGTTTGGCACCAGCAATATATTGTAGAAATGTTCAGCAAGTACAAACAGGCACAGCGAGGAAGCACACCTGACTGGAACCACTTTCAATTGTCACAGCGATGGAATAGCGGTTTGAATATTAAAAGATGTCCACGATGCCTGCTACAGGGAGCAAAATGCAGACTGGCCGGTAAACATCCAAAGCTAAAGGCTTCCTGGAAGAATTTGACGTAGTCCTTGTACTGTCCCTACTCCTCAGTAACCTTTTCCTGACACTAATGCCGCGTACACACGACTGTTTTTTTCGCGATGTGAAAAATTAATATATATATATTTTTTTTAATGGCATTAAAACCGATCGTGTGTGGGCTCGAGAGCATTTTTCGCGACGTTAAAAATGGGCATTAAAAATTTAGAACATGCTCTAAATTTTCTCACGTTGTCGTTTTTAACGTCGTAAAAAATGGTCGTGTGTGGGCTTTAATGACGTGAAAATAACGCGCATGCTCAGAAGCAAGTTATGAGACGGGAGCGCTCGTTCTGGTAAAACTAGCGTTCGTAATGGAGATAGCACATTCATCACGCTGTAACAGACTGAAAAGCGCGAATCGTCTCTCGCCAAACTTTTACTAACACAAAATCAGCAAAAGCAGCCACAAGGGTGGCGACATCCGACTGAAACTTCCCCTTTATAGTGCCGTCGTACGTGTTGTACGTCACCGCGCTTTGCTAGAGCATTTTTTTTTTCACGATCGTGTGTAGGCAAGGCAGGCTTAACAATAATCGAAAAATAATAATAAATTGAAAAAAACTTTGTGTTTTATAGACCATTAAAAATGGTCGTGTGTACGCGGCATTAGTGCTTTCCCTACCAGATGAGGAACCTTTTCCTACACTAGCCACTTGCATAAAGTGCGCCAAGCCCGTGAGTCGGAGGCTTAAATAGACTCTGTCTGACCCAAGATGGCCACCAAAGCCAAATGGGGCACCCGCATCCAAACGTATAGTGCCCCTCCTTGTGACCAAGGAAATCCTAGAGTAATTGAAGAAAAAAAAAATTGGTCACACACCATGGAAGGAAGAACTTCTGTAGAATAGTTACTTTATTGTCAAAGTGCCAAAGGACGTAGACAGGACGTAACAGGAACATTTGATAGACCGGTTTCACACGGATAACACGTGCTTGTAACCAAGTTCCCCCAACTTCCTTCATTGCTGCTGTGGTCGAGCGCCACCTGCAATGGAGAATATGAACTGCACCTGCCTACAAACATATTCACACGGCTCCAAGTTATCACTGGTTTGGAGAGTCAGTCCTTCTTTTAGAACAAATCTCTTCTTAATTTTTAAGGACCAGTTAGTCTTATGTAAAATCATCCTGATTTCTGGAAACGGAGGAATGACGGCTCTTAAAGGTCTTAGCTCTACAGGTGCCACACTATGACTAATACAGTATGTGTCCCACCAGTAGCCTGCAGCAAAAGACCACCGCTCACCATTTCTGCAAGCAGTGATCCCACTGCAGAGTTCCGACGTGCCTTCTGCTGAGTCAGACCAATAGCTCTGCAATCAGCAGGGATTGTAAGCTTTTCTAAATGCAGACCTATTGGATTCGATCAGAGGACATGTCGAACTGCTGCAGCAAGACCACACAATTGTAATTTTGCTGTAGCCTGAAATCATAGTCCTGGATTGGGCTTTAACTGCCTTTCTTTTAGGTCTGATTTATAAATCTGAAAAAATAAACGTACTGATTACTACTGTAGCACTACCCCCGGGGGAGCTGCTGGATTGTTTTGGGTGGCACATTTACCTCATGGCTCTTCCGAATTCCTAGGGGTGAATAGTGCATATAGCGATAGTAAAGGAATGTCCACAACAAGTGTCTTTTCTGTGCTCTTTATTACCCAGCCGGGTAAAAACAATGAACTGGTGATGAAAGGATAGAGTTGAGAAGGAGAACAGCAGATTCAGGCATAGTATTTGGAACAGTCCTGCTCCCACACATAACACTTTCCGCTCCACACCTGACTGAGTGGGCCCAACGCACCCCGGACAGGCCTCTCTCACTGACCTGGCAGCTGAAGTATCACTCGAACTCTTGTTAGGACAAAGTCTCTGCCACAGACCCTCCTTAGAATGAACTTCAGGGAGACACCTCTGCCACAGGCCCTCTCTGACTGTAGATACGAAGGCAACCCTCCTTAAAGAATTACTGGATTTTCACATCAAAAGCATGTCGGTTTCAGACATATCAGGGACAGATGTAATAAAAACACAGATGTTTACATACTGTCCCTGGTTTTATTGAACCTGGCAACCCTGATGGGGCCCCCTAGTGGCATGGTGTTCTCAGGCAGTGCCCGAGAGCTTCAATGGTCAGTCCGCAACCTGGTCCCATCTCACATTCATATGCTAAACCAATTTAGACAGGAGCCATATAAACTATCAGCATATATTTGGAGTGTGGGACAAAACCAGAGTACCCGGAGGAAACCCACACAGGTACAGGGAGAACATTTAAACTTCAGGCAGGTAGTGCCATGTTTGGGATTCAAACCAGTGATCCTAGTGCTACCTGGTGGAAATGCTAACCACTTAGCCACTGTGCTGCCCTTTTGGAAATTTTAGTTTAGCAGATCATTTAAAAAAATAGCTGGATGCATTCCTATCCTAAATACATCATAGTATAAGGATATTAACAATTAGAGGTAATAGTACCAGAGATTACATAGTTACATAATTCGTCTGCCTGAAAAAAGACACCAGTACATCCAGTTCTGCTCACAGGGATTATGCCCTCCCCCCGCCCCTTTTTAATGCACATGCATTAAAGCAGAGGTTCACCCAAATAACATTTATATCAGACCAACTTCTTTATACTTCTAACATGTACAGTCCGCAATTATTATTATTTTTTTAGGCTGTACATACCTTCTAATCTATATTTGCAATCCGGCTTCTGGGTACTTCTCCCCATGGGTGTAGGCGTTTCTATGCTGAGGAGGCATGTCATCTGGGAGGTCGCCCAGATGATTGACGTTGTTTCAGAAAAAGTTCTCCCCCCGGTGGATAAGGCCCCGCCCCCCGTATTGCGTAGGCGCGTCACGAGTCACAGCGTTTCCGAAAGAAGCCGAACATACAGAGCTGCAAAACCGCTCTATACGGCGCCTGCGCACCAACTAGGAGCCATGTAGAGCTGACTGCGCAAGGCGCCGTATAGAGCTTCTTCATGTTCGGCTTCTTTCGGAAATGCCGTGACTCGTGAGGCGCCTACGCAATACGGGGGGCGGGGCCTTAGCCGCCGGGGAGAACTTTTTCTGAAACAACTTCTATCATCTGGGCGAACTCCCAGAGGACATTCCTCCTCAGCATAGAAACGCCTACTCCCGCGGGGAGAAGTACCCGGAAGCCGGATTGCAAATATAGATTAGAAGGTATGTACAGCCTAAAAGAAAAAAAAATTGCGGACTGTACAATTTAGAAGTATAGGGAAGTTGGTCTGATATAAATGCTATTTGGGTGAACCTCCGCTTTAAAGGGGTTTGTCGTTTTTTTTTTTGCCTTCTTCTGGATCATTTTGTGAGTTTATAGTTCTGTTTATTTTTTATTTGTATTCTATTGGTAGACATAGAAAGACTTGTGTCCTTTTTCAGCCTGATTAGCTATGTAACTATATATGTTTTTGTTACTGAATTGTTGTGCCAGCAGTTAACGAATAAAAATGTGACAACTTGTTACTACTAGCCATATGTGTCCAATTTGAATACATCACACAGAACGGATGAACTAGCCACCATGCCCAAATGAATGTGGAGTATGCTGCTTCGTAGTGACAGATATGGGTTGTGTAAACACAAGTCACACTCATAGTAATTTAGATTGTTTGCAGTTAGCTTCCATCTAACTCCTAACACATGTTACCCAGATTGGTTTCCTCAAGGGAAGTGGGGAGATATAATAGACTTTTTCTTTCTATAGCATTGTGTGACTGATCTCATCTCCAGCTCCGTATAATATCAGCAGACATCTATATGTAATACTATGATGTCACTTTCTAAAATGAATTCTCTGTGGGTAACACGGAGACTCTATAAGGCCTCATACACAAGATAAAGTGTGAATATCGGCACACATTTTCATGCATTGACCCGGGTTGCATTAAGCCAGCACATTATTTTTGGAAAGGGTTTCTACGTACTTCAACGCACAGAAAAATTACTATGTATGACTGGCATAATTTAGCATTGATTTCCATGTATTGTGGTGGGCTCAGGGCTGTATATGTGTGCTGTGGCACATTTAGGAATAAATTACAATGCATCACAATGGACATGAGGATAAAAGGAAACTTCTGGACGTTTTTTTTTTATGTCATTAAAAACGATCGTGTGTGTGCTCCAGAGCATTTTGATCATGATGTAAAAAATGGGCATTAAAAATTTAGAACATGCTCTAATTTTTCACGTCGTAAAAAAATGGTTGTGTGTTGGCTTTAACGACGTGAAAAAAACATGCATGCTCAGAAGCAAGTTACGAGACGGGAGCGCTCGTTCTGGTAAAACTAGCGTTCGTAATGGAGTAAGCACATTCATCACGCTGTAACAGACTGAAAAGCGCGAATCATCTTTTACTAACACGAAATCAGCAAAAGCAACCCCAACGGTGGCGCCATCCGAATGGAACTTCCCCTTTATAGTTTTTTTCACGATCGTGTGTAGGCAAGGCCAGTTTACCGATCGGGTTGAAAAAAACGTCGTTTTTTCTAGACCATTAAAAGCGTAATTTTTTACAACCCGAAAAACGGTCGTGTGTACGCGCCATTAGGTTCCACAGTGAGTAAAACAAGCCTGCTTTACTGCATATACAGACTGATTTTTACTGTTGTGGGTTTAGTAACACTTCAATTGGTGTACACACGTTCTGGAGCTTACCAAGTTTAGCTGTTCAATAACCAGGCTTAGGGCCCTTTCACACGGGGCGGATCAGTAATGATCCGCCTCCGTGTGTCCGTAAGCTCAGCGGGGATCGCTCCGTATATCCCCGCTGAGCCGGCGGCTGACAGGGCGGTCCCCGCACACTGTGCAGGGACTGCCCTATCTTTTCTCCGCTCTCCCCTATGGTGGATCGGATGAACATGGACCGTGTGTCTGTGTTCATCCGATCCGCAGACGGAAGAAAAAATTGGGTTTTCTTTCGTCCGCAAAATCGGATCTTTGCGGAGGCGGGTGATTACGGGTGTCAGCGGATGTTCATCCGCTGACACCCGCAATCACATAGGGACCAATGTATGTCCCGTTTTCATCCGCAAACGGATGGATGAAAATGTGGACATACGGTCCGCACATGTGAAAGGGGCCATACAAAGATTCCTGGAATCTTGAGCACCTGAAAACCTATTGGATGGGTGCTATAAACAGCTCAGGTTTTATGTCATATCCTCTGACAAGCTAGGCTACAGGTTTGCACCATAAACCTAGACGAGAGGGGGTAATTTGAAGTCCAGGCCTGAATGCCAATACAACAATAGCAAGCAGCCCATTTAGGCAGCATTAATGTAACCCAATCTCGAGTTTCTGAATCCACTTCTTGAAGCGTCAGAAAAAATAAACTGACAAAGCCTTTAATAGACCGGCGGCCTTCATGACTGCACAAATGATCCTTTGCCCAGCATATATTCTCACCATCTGCAGGGATATCCATCATGCAGTAATCATGCTACCAAAACAAATATGTTATCAGGAAATCAAGGTTCTCAGAGACCTTTTGTGGCCCCTGAAATCAGAACCCGCAGCTGAGATTTTATCTGGCTCCTCAGCAGCCATTCCTTAAAAAGGAGAGAGGGGGGCGAGTGTCAATCCTACCCGCCAACTCCCCACTTCACAACTCATAAACAGACTATTTCAGAAGATGTTAAAAAGTTGCCCATTTACTGTGTCACTCAGCAATGCTAAGAATGAAGAGCAGTACAGCTGCGGCCTGTTGGATGGAGGCAGCTAATTATACTTCCAGTTTGGAATTTCTGCCCATACATCAGAGTCTTACAAACTTCAAGACTTTTGACTTGAACAGATGTATATAGTATTTCTTCTGTACCCTGCAAACTTAAAAATTAACTTTAAAGTGGACTTGTAATTTAAATTCATCCTTCATTTTTACCAATAGCCATATTTCAGCATTACCATATCATGTGTAAAAAAAAAAAGTTGTTTTTAGCCTCAAAAAAATATTTTGTCTGAAGCCTAGGCAAAAGTATGTTCTCTAGTTACCCAGAAGGATGGTGGGCTATAGATTTGCAGAGAAATACAAGAGGGTCAGTAAGGCCTCATACACACGATAGGTAAACCAGAGGACAACGGTCTGAAGGACCGGTGTCATAGGTTAACCGATGAAGCTGACTGATGGTCTGTCGTGCCTACACACCATCGGTTAAAAAACCGATCGTGTCAGAATACGGTGACGTAGTTCAATGCTTCCAAGCATGCGTCGACTTGATTCTGAGCATGCGTGGATTTTTAACCGATGGTCGTGCCTACAAACGATCTTTTTTTTTTCTATCGGTTAGGTATCCATCGGTTAAATTTAAAACAAGATTGCTTTTTTTTAACCTATGGATAAATAACCGATGGGGCCCACACACGATCGGTTTGGTCCGATGAAAGCGGTCCATCAGACCATTCTCATCGGTTTGACCGATCGCTTGTACGCGGCATAAGACACAACCAGGAAGCAGATTTTCCATATAAAATTAGCATATATGGCTTTTCATTATTATTATTATTATTATTAGACATGTGCACACTGAAATATTTTGTTTTTGGAATTTTTTTTTCGTCCAAAAAATAAATGTATTTAGTTACTCCCGAAATTCGTTTTTATTTATTTTGTTTTGTTAAAAAATGCATTCGTCTGAAAATCCGAATAAATTCAGGTTGAATCTGTCATTGAAGGCTTATTGTGTCTGTCGAATGTTCTAAGAAGATTCGACGGAGCAGCTAAACTGTACGTCGAATCGTACATTTTCGGTCGAATGTTCCGCCTACAAGCTAAAAAAGAATTCTAATGTTGTATGACCAGTAATAATTAGATTTATAAATTATTATTACTAGTGTCAACCAACATTCAAATTCTTCTATAGCCTTTGGCCTGAGCATTTGACCGGAAATGTACGATTGCGGCGTCGTACAGTTTAGCTGCTTGTCGAATCTTCTTAGGACTTTCGACAGACACCATTATGCCCTGAACACACGAGCAGTTCATCTGATGAAAACGGACCGATGGACCGTTTTCATCGGACGAACCGATCGTGTGTGGGCCCCATCAGTTTTTTTTCCCCATCAGTGAAAAAAAATAGAACCTGTTTCAAAATTTCCGTATGGTTAAAAAACCGATAGAAAAAAATGATCGTCTGTGGGGAAATCCATTGGTCAAAAATCCACGCATGCTCAGAATCAAGTCAACGCATGCTCGGAAGCATTGAACCTCATTTTTCTCTGCACATTGTTGTGTTTTACGTCACCGCGTTGGACACGATTGTTTTTTTTTAAACCGATGGTGTGTAGGCAAGACTGATGAAAGTCAGCTTCATCGGATATCTGATGAAAAAATCCATTGGTTTGTTTTCATCAGATGAACCGATCGTGTGTACAGGGCATAAGCCTTCAATGACAGATTCGAAGTTTGTATGTTTTTCTCTGCTTCGTCAAATCTGGTATACCCCAACACTGTCTCTATAATGTCGAATCTTTTCTCTCTATGTAGAATAATCTTGGACTAATAGCGTTGGGTTAGGCACATTCGGAAATAAAGCATTTTTTATGTCAGATCTTTTGGATTTCGGATTCTGCACATTCGTTTTCGTTTGTTAAAACGATAATGAAAATACCCGAAATTCGGACGAAAATGCATTCGGACGAAAACGAATGCACATGTCTAATTATTGCTTAATTTTGTGAATGGGGGCCAAATGTATTATGAAGTGTATTTTCCCACTCTTGCCATTCACTTTAATAAATGTTGCCATATTTTTTGTGATTTTATCACTAGTTATGGAAAGATCAGTATTTGTATGTAGCGGTACCCCCGTAAGGGCTGCTAATAGACTCTGTACCCCATTGGTTACCTCGACTCTGCAAATCGTCTTACCGCTGACACCTTGGGTTCCATCATGTCACCAGCTGTCATGGTAAATAGAGACTTGCACAGCATCACTGAAGCAAACCAGATATTCATACTAAGATGAAAAACACAGAAAATTTAGTAACTCAGTTTTGAATTCACAATGAATATGCTCCCATGTATTATTATGCACGAATACTTAACATAGACACACTACAAAGACCTAAAAATATCAACAACAATATAAACCCAAATAATATCCTATAGGGTGGCTCCCAGTAATAGTTCAAAGAAAGTTATGCAAATGAGCAGAGAAAGTTGTGCACCAAAAAAGGGAAAAAATAATTATTCCTTTTAGCTCTGGATATCTTCTTAATAGTGTTCTTAAAGTAAAGAAAATTGTAATCCAAAGTGTAAAAGGCAACAAGGATGAACTAAGCTGTGATTTATCCAAAGAAATGGTAAATGATGTATATTCCTCCTTTATTGTGATACTTAACCACTTCCTTACTGGGCACTTAAACCCCTTCCTGACCAGAGGACTTTTTGCGATTCGGCACTGCGTCGCTTTAACTGACAATTGCGCGGTCGTGCGACGTGGCTCCCAAACAAAATTAACGTCCTTTTTTCCCCACAAATAGAGCTTTCTTTTGGTGGTATTTGATCACCTCTGCGGTTTTTATTTTTTGCGCTATAAACAAAAATAGAGCGACAATTTTGAAAAAAAAAAAAATATTTTTACTTGTTGCTATAATAAATAGCTAATTTTTTTTTTTTACGTTTTTTTTTTATCCTCAGTCTAGGCCGATACGTATTCTACATATTTTTAGTAAAAAAAAAAAAAAATCGCAATAAGCGACTGGTTTGCGCAAAAGTTATAGCGCCTACAAAATAAGGGACAGAATTATTATTATTATTATTTTTTTTTTACTAGAAATGGCGGCGATCTGCGATTTTTATTGGGACTGCAACGTTATGGCGGACACATCGGACACTTTTGACACATTTTTGGCGCCATTCACATTTATACTGCAATCAGTGCTATAAATATGCACTAATTACTGTATAAATTTTTTTTTTTACTAGAAATGGCGGCGATCTGCGATTTTTATTGGGACTGCGACGTTATGGCGGACACATCGGACACTTTTGACACATTTTTGGCGCCATTCGCTATAAATATGCACTAATTACTGTATAAATGTGACTGGCAGGGAAGGGGTTAACACTAGGGGGTGAGGAAGGGGTTAAATGTGTACCCTAATTAGTGTTCTAACTGTGGGGGAAGGGGGTTTGACATGGGGGGGGTGACCGATCTGTGTCTCTATGTAGAGACACAGATCCGTCTCCTCTCTCCCCTGACAGCACCGCTGTCTGCGAGAGCCGGGAATGAGAGATGATCTCATATGTAAACATATGAGATCATCTCTCATTGGCCGCACAGATCGCCTAGGAAACGGCCGCTCCGATTGGCCGTCCACGGCGATCTGTGACTGGCTGTGTCCAAGGGACACGGCCAGCACAGCAGTTCCCCGCTGCGCGCTCGGGAGCGCGCGCGGGGAACGCGAAAAGGGACGGCCGTAAAAACACGGCCTCCCAGAGAAGTAGAGCCACCCTGCGGCCGTATATAGTCGTACGGCCGTCGGGAAGTGGTTAAGATGCCCTCAATTCAGATTATAAGACACAATAGGTGTATTGAACCCAAGCATCTGCTGTAGGTGGCCTGTGTAGCAGTAGATTCATATCCGTGGAACTACAAGTACCACCATCCAGTCTGTACAAGTGTTATTCAACAGTACTGTACTTATTTATCACAAGGGTTATGCCCGCTCACCACTATGAACGTCAGATGAATGGATCAGATGAAAAGAGGGTTCCAGACGGAATTCCGCTGTTGCACTCAAATCACACACAGAGTGGTACAGGTTTTGCTCAAGAATATCCCTGTATTTAGCACCATCCATGTTTCCCTCAACTCTGACCAGTTTCCCAGGCCTGACTGCTGAAATACATCCCCACAGCAGGATGCTGCCACCACCATGTTTCACAGTGGGGATGGTGTTCTTTGGGTGATGTGATGTGTTGGGTTTGCACCAGACATAGCGTTTTCTTTGATGGCCAAAATGTTCAGTTTTAGTCTAACCTTCCTCCATACCTTTTGGGAATCTCCCACATGCCTTTTCGCAAACTCAAAGCATGCCATTTTGTTTTTTGCTGAAAGTAATGGCTTTCTTTTGGCCACTCTGCCATAAAGTCCAACTCTCTGAAGCACACAGCTTATTGTCGTCCTATGTACAGATACTCCAGTCTCTGTTGTGGAACTCTGCAACTCCTCCAGGGTTACCTTAGGTCTCTGTGCTGCCTCTCTGATTACTGCCCTCCTTGCCCGGTCTGTGAGTTTTGGCGTGCGGCCGTCTCTTGGCAGGTTTGCTGTTGTGCCATGTTCTTTCCATTTGGTTATGGTAGATTTGATGGTGCTCCTAGGGATCATCAAAGATTTGGATATTTTTTTATAACCTAAACCTGAATTGTACTTCTCAACAACATTGTCCCTTACTTCGTGGCAGTGTTTGGTTAGTGGTGCCTCGTGCTTTGGTGTTGCAACCTCTGGGGCCTTTCAAAAAGGTGTGTGTATGTAATGGCTGATCATGTGACACTTTGCGCACAGGTCGACATCATTTCACTAATTTTGAAGGTAATTGGTTGCACCAGAGCTTTTTATGGGCTTCATAACAACGGGGGTAAATACATACGCACATGCCAATTGTCATTTTTTTATTTCTGAAAAATAGTTTTATGTACCGTATTTATCGCGGTATAGCGTGCTCCCGCGTATACCGCGCACCCCTAAAGTTGCCCCCGAAATTCCTGTAAAAGAAAAGTTATATGATTTTATTACTTACAGTGTTGTGTCTTCCCAGCGTCCATCGTCCGGTCCGGCGTCCGTCTGCGGCCTCGGTGGTGTCCTCCCGGCTTCTCCAGCGCGTGCCTCAAGTCGAGTCCCCGCTTCCCGCGCTCAGTTCAAACGCCTCCACCGACTTATACCGAGTGCAGTACATTCGGGTACATTCGGCAAGGCTCTGCTTCGCTCGCGCTCACGCTCTGTGATGTTTATGCGTGAGCACGAGCGAAGCCGAGCCTTGCCGAATGCACCTGAGTGTACTGCACTCGGTATATGTCGGCGCAGGAATTCAAACTGAGCGCGGGAAGCGGCTATCGGCGTATATATCGCGCACCCACGATTTTCCCCTTATTTTAAGGGGAAAAAAGTGCACGATATACGCCGATAAATACGGTATATATTTTTCTAATTTTACTTTACCAACTTAGACTATTGTGTTCTGATCCATCACATATAATTCAGATTTAAAAAAAACATTGAACTAAAGGTGGTAATGTAACAAAAAAGGGAAAAAACCAAGGGGGGGTGAATACTTTTGCAAGGCACTGTACTTGTGCCCACTGTGATACCTTTCACAACTTTCCCCTGCACATACTATCCCGTCAAATCCTTCACACTCGTATTATGAACATATTGGCCACTCTGATACCTTGTACAATCTTCCATTGCACATACCATCCACTGGTATACCATTTGCACTCTTCTGCAGATATTTTCCCCACTATAACCCCTGCAATCCCATTCTGCACATATAGCCTCTATATTACTCTGCACACGTCTCCCTTGCACTTTACTGCCCACTGTTATACCCTCCACAATCTTCTCCTGCACATACTACCCAATGCTGCACTCTCACACTACTCTCCTGTACACAATGCCCACTGTTACACCCTGCACACTTCTTTCCTGCACACAATGCCCATTGTTATACCCTTCAAACACCTCTTCTGCACACACTGCCCATAGTTATACCCTCCACACTCCTCTCCTGCACACAATGGCCACTGTTATACCCTCTACACTTCTCTCTTGCACATGATGCCCACTGTCATACTCTCCACCCTCCTGTCCTGCACACACTGCCACTTGTTATACCCTCCACTCTCCTGTCCTGCACACACTGCCCATTTATACCTTTTTTTTTATTTTCCTCTCCTGCGCGCACACACTGCCCACTATCATATGCTCCTTATTCCTCTCCTGGACACAATGACCATTGTTATACCCTTCACACTCCTCTCCTGCACATACTTTTTACTGCTATACTCTACGCACTCCTCTCTGGCACACACTGCCCACTGCTACACCACTCACACTCCTCTCCTGCACACACTGCCCACTGCTACAGCGCACACACACTGCCCACTGTTATACCCTCCTACTCCCCTACTGCACACACTGCCCACTGTCATACACTCCGCATTCATCTCATGCATGCACTGCCCACTGCTATACCCTCCAGTTCCGGACCTGTACTCACTGTTACACTCTCCACACTCTTCTCCTGCATACACTGCCCACTGTCATGCTGTCTGCTTTCATCCAATGCAAACACTGCCCACGGTTATACTTTATGCATCCCTTTCCTGCATACACTGCCTAATATACTGCCTACTATCATACTCTTTACAGTTCTGTCCTGCACACTGGCATACCCTCTGTACACCTCTCCTGCACATTCTGTCCATTATTGCCCTGCACATACAGTATTTCCCACGCCCAACACACTTTCCAAAACATACTGCCCATTGTCATACCCATTATCTTATTTTCTGAAATATACAGTCCCAAGAAACTTTTTCCCAACCTTCTCCATTATGGAACAGACAAATGTTTGCTAGCTAAAAATAATAAAAGAGGCAGACACAGATGTGCTCCTAAAATCTTTCCAGGATTGGTGGCCTTTCCATTAATATTATTATTATTTTTGTATTCCCACATACAAATACAACTTATTATGACCATGATAGGATAGATGGAACAAACCTTGGTGGCCAGTATCCCATAAAAGAAGTAAAAGAGAATCAATCACTCTAGTAAACAGACCCCAATTAGTATTTCAGGGAGCCATTTATAAAAGACGGGTTAAATCAGCCGGTTGACTATAAAAATTCTATCTGTTCAGCGCAGCAACAAATTTAGAGAAAATACAGTGCAAATGACAGCTAGACTAATTTCAATCATCTCCCTCTTCCTGTGTGAGTGTCAGTGAGTGATTGGAGCTACAATTTCATTCAATGTGTGACTATTGCTTTTTTGGCGAAGATTTACATTATCGTTCCAAGCCCTAAGGGGAAAGGGTTCTGAAAATTGGTTTCAAAATGTTCCTTTCATTAAATTTTTTTTCCCCCTGAAATAAAAGACCAATTGTGCGCAGTTGAACATCTGACTGACAAACTTGGAAAAATACTAGATAAGGTTTTCTTTTTTTTTTCTCAAGAAAGAAAACACATCATGTTCTATATTGACCGTCTAAATTACCTCTGCACTGAAAAAATCTTTGTCGGTGTAAAGGAAGATGGAGGAGATGAGAAATAGATTTTGCAGGAAAGATTAATTTAGCGGTGAGCAGAATGATGTAGCACTTGAAGAAAGATGAGAAGAGGCAAGGAATGCTTAAGAAAATGTTAATGGCTTTCTATTTAAAATCTCACCGAATTTGCTGTCAGACGTGCGAGGTGCATTTGCATTATAGCTTTATTTTTCTTTTAAACTTTAAATTTGCACAGCTGAGAAATGATGGACATAAAATTTGAGTAAAAAGTCACTAAACACAATACATTGAGCTATTGTTTTACTTACTCATAAGATGTAAAAAAATGCAGTATGTTCTAGGGCGGGGTGCCCAATGTTTTGAAGATTGAGAGGCCACTTTAGCGACTCTGTAACTGGCGGTGTTGCTAACCTACCAGATTGAATTTACTGACACAAGATCCAAAATTTACTGGCACAGCCAAGTTTTTACTGGCATTCCAAAAGTTACAAAATTACAGTTTTAAGTGGTGTTTAGGCTACAAATAAGTACAATATGCAATAAGCAATGTGATTTAATGTAGATATTAAGGCAAAAAACATGTTTGTTTTATTTTTGATATAGCAAGTGGCTCACTAATTTCCAGGGACTTTGCCCTCTTTTTCAAATGCATTTATAAAAGAGGGCAAAGTCCCTGGAAATGCGTTATGCACACCCCCTCTCCCTGACATTCACCAGGTATTTGGACAGCTGTCATACTTTTATGCAGCTTAGCATGCCGCCACTAATATCCACACTTTGAGCTGGCTAGCTCGCTGTCATTCTCGGTCTCTCCTTAGCTCAGTGATGCCCACAGCCTCGCACTGGTCACAGCTGCTTGGTCTCAGGTGTTCCCTATGCATGCTGTTTCATGCTAACTTCAATGTAGGTGCGCTGCTTATTTTAATAAAGTTTTTTTATTTGACACTGACCTCAGCGTCTTGCTATTAATTTTCTTCCACACTGAGGTGATCCTACCCAAATTTTTGCAGGAGCTGCAGAGGTTCGAGTCTTAAGCCTCGTACACACGACCAGTTTTGCTGGCAGGAAAACTGCCAGGAGACCATTTGGCCAGGAGTTCCGGTCGTGTGTATGCTCCCTAGCAGTTTTCCCGTTAGGAAAACAGCCGAGAATCCCGACGGGAAAATGGAGAACCCTGCTCTCTTTTTTTTCTCGTCGGGTTTACCGACAGAGTGTTTCCTGCCGAGTCGTCTGTATGCTTACCTGTCCTAAGGTAAACCTGCGCATGCTCGATAAGCCTTTCGATGCATGCGCGGTAGCATACAAGGCATAGTGTTGGGTGTAGCAAGATGGCGGTGACAGCATCGAATGTGACGAGCGCCGGCTCGTTGTAGTCGATGACGTCACTGCGTTCTTGCCATTCAAAAGAACAGTGGTTTGTTCTCCAAGATGTTTGAAACAACCTACCTGATGAGTTCCTTCAAACACTATGTGCAAGCATACCTAGAAGAATAGATGCTGTTTTGAAGGCAAAGGGTGGTCACACCACATATTGATTTGATTTGGATTTCTCTTCTGTTTACTTACTTTCCATTTTGTTAATTGATAAAAAAAATGTAACTTATACTTAACTTCAATATTAACAACACTTCTATTTCCAAAAGCATTGTTATTTTTTCATACCTGCCCCAAACTTTTGCAAAGTAGTGTGTATGTATGTGTTAAAAAAAAAAAAAAATATATATATATATATATATATATATATATATATATATATATATATATATATATATATATATATATATATATATACACATACACAAATAGTGTGTGTGTGTGTATAGTAAGTATATGCATTTTGTAGGAGATAATTCTAGTTTCCACTTAACCACAAATGTCCCAGGCATTCTTAAAGCAAAGGACTATTGAGACTTCTATTGCTGACCACCTGCTAGATGCTGTGTGGCTTTCTCTGGCTGCAATATTTTCTAAGCTGCTGACCCAGGCCAGTGACTCAAAACATTAAATCAAGAAGACCAGAATGACAGCCAGGTGCCTTACATTATCAGAAGGAGTCAGCAATGGCAGCCTTAGTATTTGTCTCTGAATTTATTTATTTATTTTCGCTTTTTATACTAGTTTAATATAATACAAACAGTTTTTGTATACCATATAAACAATGCAGGCATGTTCTATATCATAATAAATCAATATGGACATTTCGTCCTAAAATAATATACAATTTTACTTTCAATATATGCTGCTAGCAATACAACGTCAAACAGCATGGTATGACTAGACAGACCGGCTGGATAGAGGTAGAAATCGTATACAAACTCCATGGTAATCTTTCCAACAAGGATGACATTATCCGCTGAGAGAGCCACAAAAACAACATGAGTAGCAGTAAATCTGTGCCGATGCAATTGCTTACAAGGCTTTCAACCCAGGAAACTGAAAATAAAATGTGCAGTTTAGAAGTGTTATGCATCGTCAATGTACCTCCATTCTTTTCATAGTCTAGCTTTAGACACATTATGGTGCTAGCACAGCTTTATTATGCTAAACATTTGTTCTCCAGTCTAAAAGAGTGATGATTCTTAAGAGTAATTTATGTGGTTCCAGAGATGTCACCATCTCCACTTTAGTGTATAAAAGGGTATGGTGGATTACAAAATTATACCATAGCTTATTTCAGTTATCTATTCAGTATATTAAAAACAAAAATATGTCTAATACTGGAAATGTGTCTTTAGGTAAGACATGGATTTTACTCCTTGACCTGGGGTAATAGTTGCTGATTTATGACGGTAAGTACACACTCCACTCTCCAAGCAGTACAGCCTCCTGCAAAGTCTTCAGTGTTAACCTAACTTCAGTGAGAGTGTTAAATGCCTGTGTCTCCCACTACGCTCAGTGGTTCCTCCTGCTGGCCCAACATCACTACAGAATGAGTAGAGACACAGCCTCTGGCAGTAGGAACCAAAGTGTGCTTTGGGGGATGCAGGCATTTGCCACTTCCAGAAGTGTCAAATGCTGAATACTTTGCAGGAAGCAGAAAGGTAAATAATGGACTTGTCTTACAGAAGTCAAGCCAAATAAAAAGATAACCAAATATATTTTCATGTTATAAAAGCAGGTGCCCAGAGAGAATTGTGAAGGAGGGATGAAACCCCAAAACACGTTACCGGTGTTGGCTTATAGACAGGGGCTTTAATGTATAGAGTTGCTCTTTGGATTAAGCACTTTCCAAGCTGACAGCATCACTTGGATATTCCTCTGGCTCTTCTTTGCTGGCAAGTTCAGGGGCTGATGCATTTTACCAGACAGGACAGTGTATAGCACTATGTTTATTTTGAGCACTTGCTTTTTACTGTTCATAGTAGTCAGTAGGTTAAGTTTTATTGTTTTACATACTGTATATTAGAGAAAAATGGTCACCCATGGCTATATGCCATATACATAAAATAGGGAGTGTCTGAATAAAAAAAAAAAACAATGGAGCAGGTGACCTGTTCACTTTAAGGGGAGTTCCAACCACAATTAGCATTTTTTAAATGTATGTCCTTTCATCCTGCGTTTTTATAATATAAATCCGGTCACTTACTATTTTACAATCCGCCACCGACCCGGATAGATATTTAAAAAAGATAGTTTATAAAACTATGTCCACTCCGTTGTCATTTTGCTTGTGGGCATTGTGAAGCCTACAAGCACTTACTTCCTGGAAGTCTTGGATGGGGAGTGATAATTGGACAGCGCACTGCATCCTGGGAAATTATGACACACATTTCCCAGGAGCATTAGAGGGAGATGATGTCAGAATCCTAGGTGCTTTTTAAAGGCAGATTTCGTAGGACCGCATAGCAACAGGCATTTCCAGATGAGTAAAAAAAAAATATTTTTTTTTAAACTTTTTTAGGTCTAATGAGCACAATAATGAAACAAAAATTTTGGGATGGAAACTCCACTTTAAATATAGCAGTTTGGCAGTTGCTTCCAGATTTCTCTTGAGTACACCAAGTCGCCTGGTGGTTTAAAATGTATCTGGTCACCGCAATCCTTTTTTTTTTTTTTGAAAATATCTCATTAGGAGTTTGAGAATCGTCAGGCCGCATTTTTCCTTAGTCAAATTATGCAAGGCATGCCTAGTGGTTAAAAAGTCAACGGTAGGAACAGCAATAATTTCATAGTGCAGAAAGCCATTTCATATTTCATCTGTTAGAGCAGATGGAACTGTGAATGATTGCTGGGTTTGCCATGGGTTACTGCTCTTTGCACACCGAGGAACTTTCATATACCCAATTGGCAGTTATTTGCCAAATGACAAAGGAACTTGGCTGATGTTTATAAATTGGGCACCGATTTAGTGGAATCAGCCACGTTTGTCACATTTATGAACTTGTATGACTACAATTCTGACTTTCTTGCTTTGGGACTGGCAAACAACAAACCAATCGCTTTTAACACATACAACAGGGTACAATATCTAATTTGGTGCATGTCCAGACATCTTCAGTAAGATTTATAGCTGCTTCTGCGACTGTGAGTGAGTGAGTGAGAAACTTGTAAAGCGCAACACATGCAAACTGAATCGCCTCAGGGCGCTGTATCCATTTCATGGGTAAGGAACCCCTTGACCTCAGAAGAGATGGGTTGTAATCTTTCTCCTGAAGGCCAAGTGGCCCGACTCCAGTCGGATGGTGGTTGATAGTGCATTCCACAGGCGAGGTCCCTGGACTGCAAATCTTCGATCTCCTTTGGACTTATATCTGGCTGTGGAATAAGATCCTGAAACCTAGCTTACTGGTTTGGGATCTGTGCAACAATTAATGTGCCAATTTATGTACAAGGATATTGGTTAATTGGATGAATGTTATAGTTTCTTTGGTGCTCTACTGTGTACCATCTACATTCTATATCTGAATACTAGATCTGAGGTTACACTTGTGATTGTTATTATTTACCCCTCTCTCTTGATTTGATTTTGGATAGAATGTAGAAGGGTAAGGACATCTGTTACATTTCTACTCCTGCCCTTGTTCCGTTGGAGAGTTTCCCCTTGGGTTTGACCACTGTCTCTGCAACAGGACACAAACAAAATCTCCTGAACAAGGAACTGCGCTATAGGGCCATATACATCCACTCTGGTGCCAATATATTCCTTCACATACTGGTTCCATCTATTAGTTGTGTTTGCGTTGGGCACACTTTGCCTCCTCCTTCATACAGCCTCCTGTGGATTCACTCCAGCAGCACCTCCTCATAGAGGAACTTTCTCATTACATGAACTACTTTTTAATAATTGCATATGGTTGATGGTTTTACGTTTTGAATCAAAGTTTTCCTATTCAAGTCTTGGCACCATCACTACTATTTCTCATTTGTAAAACTTTCTGTGCAGCCTTATAGTATAACTAACAAACTTATTTTGGTTTTTGGATAGAGTGGAGCGGGGTTAGAACCACCTGTCTAGTTTGTATTTCTGTCTGTGCCCCCATTGAACAGATTCTCCCTTTCCATTTGTCCTGTTAACCTTTAAACCAAGAGGGAAAATTAACAAGAAAGAATAGAGATATGTTTCCAATAGGGGCGGGGCACTACAGCCGTGGCCAAAAAGTTTTTGAGAATGCCACAAATAAAAATGTTCACAAAGTCTGCTGCTTTAGTGTTTTTAGATCTTTTTGTCAGATGTTACTATTTGTATACTGAAGTATAATTACAAGTATTTTCATTAAGTGTCAAAAGGTTTTTATTGACAATTACATTAAGTTTATGCAAAGAGTCAATATTTGAAGTGTTGACCCTTCTTTTTCCAAGACCTCTGCAATTCACCCTGGCATGCTGTCAATCTGGATCACATCTTGACTGATGGAAGCCCATTCTTGCGTAATCAATGCTTGAAGGTTCTCAGATTTTGTGGGAGTTTTATTGTTTACCCGCCTCTTGAGGATTGACCACGAGTTCTTAATGGAATTAAAGTCTAGGTAGTATCCCGGCCATTGACCCCAAATTTTGATGTTTTGTTCCCCAAGCCAGTTAGTTTTCCTTATGACGAGGTGCTCCATCATGCTGGAAACGTTATTGTTTGTCACCAAACTGTTCTTAGATGGTTGGGAGAAGTTGTTCTTGGGAGATGTTTTTGTACCATTCTTTATTCATGGCTGTGTCCTTAAGCCTCGTACACGTGATCGGATTTTCCGCAGACAAAGCCTCGTACTTTTGTCCGAAGGGCATTGGCCAGGAATTTGTCTTGCGTACAAATGGCACACAATCGTCGGCCAACAAACATGAACGTAGTTATGTACTATGTGAAATTTCAGCTCTTGAGTGCCACCGTTTGGGCACCTTCTGCTAATGTCGTGTTTTGTGAGCATTGATTCCGAGAATGCGTGTTTGTACTTTGGACTTTCGTCCGACAGACTTGTGTATACACGTTTGGAAAATCCGAGAACTATTTTAAAGCCTGCCATCCAGCATTTGTCTGCGGAAAATCCAACAACAATTGTCCGATGGAGCGTAAAACGGTCGGATTTTCGGCCAAAAGGCTGCCATCATAGATTTCCCGTCGGAAAATCCGATTGTGTGTACGAGGCTTTAGGCAAAATTGTGAGTGAGCCCACTCCCTTGGCTGAGAAGCAACCCCACACATGAATAGTCAAAGGATACTTTACTGTCAGCATAACACAGGACTGATAGACTGAACAGGTTTTTTTTCGGATGCTCCAAACAATTGGAAAGAGGATTCATCAGAGAAAATTACTTTACTCCAGTCTCAAAGCAGTCCAATCCCTGTACGGTGTACTTTTTTTGCAAAATATCAGTCTGTCCCTGATGTTTTCCTGGAGAGGAGTGGCTTTTTTGCTGCCCTTCTTGACACCAGGCCATCCTCCAAGCCTGCTGATATTCCTGAGCAAGCTCTGCACTGTTGGCGACCCGATCCTGCAGCTGAATCAACTTAAGGAGATGGTCCTGGTGCCTGCTGGACTTTCTTGGGTGCCCTCAAGCCTTCTTCACAATTGCAGTGGATATGTTTTTTTTATGGGATTAAATTAATTTCCACGGCAAAGAGTGACTTTGCAATTAATTGCGATTCATAAGATCACTCTTCATAACATTCTGAAGTATATGCAAATTGCTATTATAAAATATGAGGCAGCAGACTTTGTGAAAATTTACATTTGTGTTATTCTCAAGACTTTTGGCCATGGCTGTAGTCCTGGCACCAGTGATTCTTACATTGTACGGCTTCCCTTTCACTTCCTGTTTTGGCTATTGAACAGGAAGTTGAGGGAAATCTCCCCAATGGGGGAGGGGTTATAATCCTCCCTTACTCTGTCCAAAATGAAAAAAGTTTTGTCTCTAATTCTACTTTGACTTGCATTGCGAGAAGCAGCAGTAAAGCAAAAGTATGGTGTATCAGCACAAGACAAAAAGTGGAGCCTATGGGGCAGATCCTCAAAGAAATTATGCCAGCGTATCTGTTGATACGCCGCGTAATTTAAAATTTTGCGCGTCGTATCTTTGTTTTGGTATCCACCAAACAAGATACGACGGCATCTGTGTTAGATCCGACAGGCGTACTAAGGCCTTAGGCCTTAGTACGCCGTCAGATTTAAGATGCAATTTTCCGGTGGCCGCTGGGTGGCGTTCACGTCGTAATCTGCGGCGAGTATGCAAATTAGCTATTTCCGACGATCCACGAACATACGAGCGGCCGTCGCATTCTTTTACGTCGTTTCCGTTCGGCTTTTTCCGGCGTATAGTTAAAGCTGCTATCTGGTGGCGTACTCAATGTTAAGTATGGCCATCGTTCCCGCGTATAATTTTGAAAATTTTTCTTTGTTTGCGTAAGTGGTCCGTGAATGGGGCTGGACGCCATTTACGTTCACGCCGAAAACAATGACGTCCTTGCGACGTCATTTGGAGCAATGCACCCTGGGAGTTTTGACGGACAGGGCATGCGCAGTTCGTTCGGCGCGGGGACGCGCTTCATTTAAATGAAACACGCCCCCTACTCGCCGCATTTCAATTCCGCGCCCTTACGCCGCGAGAGATACACTACGCTGCCGTAACTTACGGCGCAAATTCTGGATTCAAACCAAAGCCAGGTAAGTTACGGCGGCGTATGCGTATCTCAGATACACTGCGCCGGTGCAGATCTTTGTGAATCTGCCCCTGTGTATATAACAAGCACACATAGTTGCCCATTTGATATAATTTCAGACAATACATAGATTGTTTTAAAAAATGAATACATGTTGATTGATTATATACTGTACAGTACATTAAGCTGATCTCTTTAAAGCTCACTATACACATTACAATGTCTTTTAGATCTACCAAGTATTATTACAGGGGCCTATCTGATTGGATACAAAGTGAATGGAAAGTTTAGATCCTCATATTACATAATTTTGGTAACTGTCAAGGTAAATGTACAATCAGACTGAAATGTGCAAGCGTAGGTTAACACGTTGATTATGTTTAAAAGACAGAAAAATAGAAAAGTACACCTTTTCGCAATGACCCTTAATTTTGTGTGATTGCCCTAAGACTCTTCAATAAATCTATAAAATTGAGTTTTAGAGCCACTTTAGACCTCTTTAGTGCAGTTTTTGCAAGAACATGCGCATTAATGCCTGTTGTATTATCAAAATTGCATTTATATTACATGGCAACCCAAAGAACGCACACTTTTGTGTAGCACTGCATTCTAAAAATGGTGCATGTCAGACTTGTGGTCTGTTCTGGTGCATTGGCAGTGGATATGTCCAAATTAACCCTTAGTTAAAATTCTGACAGTTCCCTGATTTTTATTTCACTGCTCATGGGGCTTAGTGAGAACGGGGTGAAATTATACATTAAAGATCATGCACATTATCTGAGCATCAGGCTTGGGTTCTTATAAAGATTACAAATTCAATTAGACATTTTGTAGACCACAGCCAGAAAAGTGCAGTTCATTATGGAGTCGGGTATAAAAAGAAGCATGTCCAGATGTGCTCAATTATGAAACCCATTTTTCCATTTGGATGGATTAGAAGAAAAAAAAAATGCTGTAAATGGAACTGCACAGCCATAGAAAGCCCTTCCAAAAGCTGGAAACCCAGGGGATTCTGGGAAACCAAGAGTCAGCATAGCTGTGTAACCACCTCTCTTTGTATTGATACCGTCTTAGTGAAAACAATCAGGTCCAGATCAATTCCTTTCTTAAGAAGCTGCACCTACAGAAAGAGCTGAGCTAAATTGCCCTTAACTGGCTAGCGAGCTGGAAAAATCCCTTGTGGTGAATTAACATTTTCAGTCCATTTCAGAGCAATTTTACAACACATTTCTGCTTAGTGCTTGACTGCACCCTTTAAGTGTCCCACTTTGCTCCTACAGCATTAGAATATATCAACATGGTCCCCAATAAGCACAGCGGCTGTATGTTTATCACATGCGTAACTGGAAGTTTGTGGTACTGGATTCCAAATTTTTCTAAAAGCTCCTGTGACTAGATGTAAGACAGGCTGCTGGTTGCGTAGTCTTACAAATTATTCAGCACTTTTGTTGGTCCTCGAAAAATAACCGTAAGATGTGTAGAGCTGCACGATTCTGGCTAAAATGAGAATCAACATTTTTTTGCTTTAGAATAAAGATCACGATTCTCGGTCTATACACACGATTGGATTTTGCGACAATAATTGTCTGATGGACGTGTTGTGTCGGATAATCCGACCGTGTGTATGCTCCATCAATTATTGGCAGAATTAACGACAACAAATGTTGGCTGTTCATCAACTGTCTGACAATAAATCTGTTAGGTCGGATTACCTGATCGCGTGTACACAAATACGTCGGACTAAAATCCAAAGTACAAACATGCATGCTCCGAACAGTGTTGCCAACCGCCTGTATTTTTACGGGCAGCCCGTAAAAACTGGCACTTTTTCACCCGCCCGTAAATGTCCATAGTAGAGGTTAAGAGCCAGTAAAAAATAGCCGTTAACCGCTCTGGCTTGGAACTGCGCATGCACAGTTCCGGAGCTAGCCGAGCAGATCCTGTATTCAGCCGGCGGGGGGAGCGGATCTCACAGAGGCTGTTCTGACGAGGAGAGTGATGTAATAGCACATCCCGCCAGGAGCGCCAGTTTTTGTGGAATGGTGATAAACTTTGGCACTTAAAAATCTCCATTGGTGGCGTTTAAAAATGTCTACAGGTTAGCAGTTTTGAGTTACAGAGGAGGTCTAGTGCTAGAATTATTGCTCTTGCTCTAATGATCGCAGCAATATCTCACATGTGTAGTTTGAAAACCGTTTTCATATTCGGGCGCGACTTGCTTATGCGTTCGCTTTTGTTCATGGGCTCGGTGGAACGGGGTGCTTCTATTCCTATTACAAGGAATGTGAACATCCCTTGTAATAGAATAAAAAGCATGACCGAACCTCTTAAATGTGAGATCTGGGGTCAAAAAGACACCTCACTTCCACCCTTTAATGCTATGGAGCAGAGTGGGGGCCATCTTTCCCTCACTCATCATGCATTACCTTACATCGAAGCTCTCACAGTGGTCCACCTCCCTCCCACCTCCCTCCCCCCATATATATATATATATATATATATATATATATATATATATGTGTGTGTGTGTGTGTGTGTGTGTGTGTGTGTGTGTGTGTATATAAATATAAAATATAATACTTTATATGACAATATAAATACTTTTTTTTCCCCCCTTTGAGTGATCCCAGGACCTCTGTTCCCAGCAAAGGGTTTAGAGAGCTGGGGGTGGAGTCTGCAGGGGAGCAGGTAAGGGGGTAGTCAGGTTGTCCATCAAGTTCTCCATGTTTCTCTCTTGTTGGGTGCCAAGCAGGGTCACATGTGAGATTTCCCCTTGCGGTGAGCTCTTTGGGCTATGCCAGGCTTTGAACGGGGTCACTGACCATTACATAGGGTACTACTTTGCCCGAAGGCATGCTCATTATTCGACAGAGACCAGGCAGGAGCCGTGGTCATGTGAAAAGATTAAGGCAGTCTCCTAACTCAATGATGGGCCACATGTGCAGTACCATGTGACATAGAAGTTTCTCCTTTAACTTCTTTGTTCCATGTCCTACACATTTGCTCTGATGTATGTGTTGCATTCAGAAGGACAGGCTGAGCCACTGCCCATTTAACCAGTCAGTGTACCTGTGTAACCCAACTCCCATTAACAGAATGGAGTTCTGCCGAGCACATAGCACAGACCCCATGCATGCTCTCTCTTAACTCTTCCCATTCTGTATCAAGTGACCAGGCATAGATCTGCGTAACGCTAGTCCACTCCCGGTGACCGACAGAGACGAATAGATAGGGAGGTGTAGGCCATTTACATACCTCCTGAAGCCTGTAAAAACTCCCACATCATTGCCAAGTGGGGACTAGTTGTTGCTACTCACCTCCTCATCACAGGAGTGGGCTTTTTCTCTGATTCAAACCCCCTCACATGTGCTTTCTCTCCCCTGATGCAGTAGCTATGAGCTCAGCATTTGGGAGCTCACTCCTGTGATGGAGGAGGTGAGCAGTGATGACTAGGCCTCACTTAACAATGTGACGTCCTGGGAGTATTTCAGTCAAGCTTTGAGAAGTATGTAAATGGCCTACACTGTTAAAAGTGCGTTATTGAACTTTAGTTAAAGCTGGACAATTTTTGTTTTCTGCAGGTGCCCCCCCATTTTTTTGTAAAGGTGAGCTAACCTCTTAAATGAAAGCTTCAGATTTAAAATGATTGTAGAATGCTGGGATATTCTGACCTTCATTTTCAAACTCCCCAATGATATAAAATGACAAAGCAAGCAGTATGTAAAAGCACAAGCCTTTGTAATGTGGCTCTGGAACTGGGGTACAGAAGTGCTTTTTTTTTTAATTTTTTTTTTTTTTATTTAATGGCTCCAGGCAGACGAGCAGCAATGATTAGTATTCTTAAGCCAAAACGATATATGTCCCCTCTAAAACCTCTTTCCAAGTCACTGAAGTGGGAGATGCAAACAGCAATTTCGTAGCCAGCATCCACCACCTAGCAGATGGCATCCGCTGGAATTCCACAGTGCTGACTCTGGTCAATGAAATTTTATGGCGAGCCCACCAATATGAATAACTGTCTTCAGAACCACTAATTAAAATGCTTCTTTTTTATTAGCCAGGACCATCTGTTAAACCATTGAATTTGTGGATCTGAAAACTACAGTTGTTACTTTGATAGGACTGTGGGTGGACATCTGAGCTCCTTTTCTTGCTTCCGTAAAACCAAAGTTTGATTTGTAGAAATATCAATTTTTCCTGTTCGTTTAAAGTCAGCAGCCCGTTATTCAAATGTATTTTATTGTACGGGGATAAATCAGTAACACAATGTGCAAAGTGGAGTGACACCTTGTAGATTATAATTGGTATCCGTTCACTGATCTTTCTAAAGAACCATGACATCTGATTGATGGTTGTGATGAATTCCTGATCTTTGCAAACTTTTGTGACTGTCGCTGTTGACCCTGCTGTAAAGAACGGCTTACTCAAAATATGTGCATGAACACAATTTGGGATTGATTGAGTGTTGTATGAAATCGGGAACAGGACAGCATGTTTTTTCAAGTGAAACTTAAAGCAGGGGTTCACCCTAAAACATCTACATACCGTTACATCCAGCATACTGCTGACATCAACAGTATGCTGGATTTTTTTTTCCGATGTACTTACATTAATACGACGCATAGATGATTGACGTGCGGGTAAAGCGCGTCATCGCCTTCCGAAAATATCCGAGGGGGACTCGGCACTTTACGGCGCCTGCGCAGTCAGCTCTACACGGCAGGCGCAGGCGCCGTATAGCGCCGTAAATATTTTCGGAAGGCGATGACGCGCTTTACCCGCACGTCAATCGTCTCCTGGGAGGATCAACACTCACTCCCAGGAGACATTTCACAGAGCTCCCTGTCGGGGAAAGGGAGCGACACGCCCACTCCCCGCAAGGAAGAAGACCCGGAAGTGAGGCTGAAGACAGGTAAGTGTCCAGATTAAAAAAAAATGACAACGCTACAAGCCTTTATTAAGGCTGCAGATGGCATAGATTAAAAGTTAGTTTTAAGGGTGAACCTCCGCTTTAAGGTGCCTACACATAGAAGGCATGAGAAGGCTACAAGCTATAACATGCCCATCTCTACTGCCTTCTGTGCCTTACTATAGGTCCCTCCTTATGATTGACAGCCTCACTGATTTGTATTAAACTGCAGAAGGCTGGAGGGGTACATTTATGTGCAAATACTGGAACAGACTATTCTATTGCATATAGGAGCCTCCATTTTCTTTGGGGCCCCTACAAAGCTACATGACTATATGCATGGGCACCTTATTTTGATTGAATTGAACAAAAAGGCAAACCCTTATGTTGCTCTTCAGTAGAAAATATTCTGCAAATAACATGGCAAATTTTTGTTGGGGGGGGGGGGGGGGATGATACAGAACTAATGCAATGGATAGTCATCTAATATTGGTCATCATTAGATTTGTCAGAGATGAAATTGGGCTAATAAAGATGTACCCTATCCACTTACAAGCATTACCCAAAAATATGAACCTTATTAGGTTCAACTTTACTGGTATCAAGAGAGGAACGGCTGGTCGGCTAGTGGTTTAACAACTATTAAGAGTGTGGTAAGCGTGTGTAGAATAAATGGAAAGCTGTTTTATTTTTGAAAAATAAGTACATTAATGCTATATTAGTACATAGGGGATCTGAAATTTAGAAGAAAAAAAAAAGATGAACTTAGCCTTTAAGTCAGATTATATGGCCACATTGCTGTTGTGAACACACCCAAAGACATAGGGCCAGATTCAGAGAGAATTACGTTGCTCCACGGCGGCGTAACGTATCTGATTTACGTTACACCGCCGCAAGTTTACAGCGTAAGTGCCTG
This sequence comes from Rana temporaria, assembly GCF_905171775.1. Taxonomy (NCBI): domain Eukaryota; kingdom Metazoa; phylum Chordata; class Amphibia; order Anura; family Ranidae; genus Rana; species Rana temporaria. The sequence continues at coordinate 27,523,680 of NC_053501.1, forward strand.
ATTCACAAAGCTCTTACCTGTAAACTTGCGGCCGTGTAACGTAAATCCGCTCGGCGCAAGCCCGCCTAATTCAAATGGGGCGGGCACCATTTAAATTAGGCGCGTTCCCGTGCCGAACGTACTGCGCATGCTCCGTCAGGAAAATTACCCGACGTGCATTGCACTAAATGACGTCATTTGTTTAGACGTTAACGTAAATGGCGTCCAGCGCCATTCACAGACGACTTACGCAAACGACGTGATTTCTTAAATTTCGACGCGGGAACGACGGCCATACTTAACATTGCTTAGAACACCTAGGAGGCAGCCCTAACTTTACGATGCGTATCGCTACGGAAACCATGTAAATTTAGATCGACGGGCATCGCGGACATCCGTGAATCGCCGTATCTAGTCATTTGCATATTCTACGCCGACTGCAATGGCCTCGCCACCTAGCGGCCGGCCTAGAATTGCACCCTAAGATCCGACGGTGTAAGTCAATTACACCTGTCGGATCTTAGGGCTATCTATGCGTAACTGATTCTAGCCGCATAGTTAGGACGGGCGGATCGCAGAGATACGACGGCGTATCAGGAGATACGCCGTCGTATCTCTTTTGTGAATCTGGCCCTAAGCTCCCAACTGTCCCTGATTTTGAGGGACTGTCCCTAATTTGGAACAAAGTCCCTCTGTCCCTGTTTCCTCCTCATTTGTCCCTTGTTTTAGTCTATTCCATGAGTGCTCAACCTGTGGCCCTCCAGTTGTTGCAGAAATACAAGTCCCATGAGGCATTGCAAGTTGCTGGCAGTTACAAGCATGACTCCCAAAGGCAGAGGCATGATGGGACTTGCAGAACTACAACAGCTGGAGGGCCACAGGTCGAGCACCCAGGAACTATATAGTTGTATATAAAATGTACTTTTTAAGTTTCAAGAATATGAATAGAACATCTTTTTTGGTTTGGTCTCAAATAGTTGCCGACACCCCTGATGAACAGAAAAGAATGGAGGATCCCCCAGGGTGGGGCTTTTTAGGCAACAGTAGTACAAGTAGTCATGGTAGATACAAAAATATGTAATAGTTTAATAGTAACAAACGGTATCAAACAATATTTAGTAAACGTGTATAATACAAAGGTTTAAAAACAACACATTATTGGGGTGTAGTAGGAAAAGAGTGAAGAGTCCACAATATGAATACTGGGCCCAACGCGTTTCGGGTTTCCTTCTTCAGGGACCGAAGTATGTGTGGAGTCAGAAAGTGTAACAAACAACTTTTCACCCAAGAAGTTTCAACGGCTCAGCACACCCCTTAAAAGGACATCGCGGTCGAGACGCATGGCAAACCTCAGATGGTGAAGAGAGGAGTGAGGACTGGCATCTAATATCAATCACAGCGTAGCAAGACCTTTGGCCCGAAGTGTCACAGCGTAAAAAGTTTATTGGTTGTATTTTTATTTTTACCTGTAATAACAAAGAGTAGCCAGAGAGGTCAGTAGAGGGCTCAGAAGATGGGAAGAAAACACAAGCAGTGTGAAGTGTGTACAGATGCTGCAGCCGTCCAGACATTGAACCGATCAACCCAATAGGAGGATGCCTTCAATCTTATCCTTCAACAAATAAGTGAATAGCCGCTTACCAGATCCAAAGATCATTCAGGCACATCAGCTGGATGGAATGCTCACTCGTGCACCTCTTCCTCCTCTGCAGGTGGCAGGGATATCACAAACTCCAAACAGATCTCTCAGTGAAGGAGCTCACGTGAAGGGAAGATTTTACAAGTGGTATAAATGTAGAGAGAAAAAAATGGAGAGAGAAAAAAAAAAGTCTTCATAGTGCAGTGATGTAATAAAAAAGATTCTCTTTATTCCAATTGCTGGAAATAAATCACTGACATCTAAAAGGCTTTTGGCAACAAAGTTAAAAGTCCGGGTGAAAAAAGTTTAAACAGCTTCGGCTCTGGCCAAAAGCCAGTATAAAGGAATAGTAAAGAAAAGCACTTGTGGGTTTAACTAATCTTTTTTTGTATAATTCTCCTTTAAGGGGGTGGGACAGGCAGGTCTGTTGCGACAAGGTAAGCAAATCAAGAAATTGCTTGGGGCTCCAAGCTGGCCTGGGGCCCTTGCCGCTCTTCATATAAATGTTGCAGAGAGCCTCAGGCAGCTGCAGTACTGCTGGCTCTCTCGTCACTTCTTCCCCTTCCCTGTAGCGTGGCCAAGCTCCTCCTTCTTCCTCCTGTCAGTCAGTCTGTGCAGTACAGGAGATTCAGTTTCCTGTTCCCAGCCTGACTGACAGGAAGTGCACACTGAGTGCTCACTTCCTGTCAGTCTGGCCGGGAACAGGAAACTGAATCTCCTGTCGCGTGGTACGGTAGGGAGGAGGGGAGTAAAAAGAACATAGGGAGGGGTAAGAGTAAAGGGAACATGGGGGGAGGGAGTAAAAAAACATAGGGGGGGAGTAAGAAGGACACAGGGAAGGGGGAGGGGAGTGAGTGGGGGAGGGGAGTAAGAAGAACACAGGGAGGGTGGGAGGGGAGTAAGAAGGACACGGGGGGGGGGGGGAGTAAGAAGGACACGGGGGGGGTAAGAAGGACACATGGCGGGGGGAGGGGAGTAAGAAGGACACAGGGAGGGTGGGAGGAGAGTAAGAAGGACACAGGGAGGGTGGGAGGGGAGTAAGAAGGACACAGGGGGGGGAGTAAGAAGGACACGGGGGGGGGGGGTAAGAAGGACACATGGCGGGGGGAGGGGAGTAAGGAGGACACAGGGAGGGTGGGAGGGGAGTAAGAAGGACACAGGGAGGGTGGGAGGGGAGTAAGAAGGACACAGGGAGGGTGGGAGGGGAGTAAGAAGGACACAGGGAGGGTGGAAGGGGAGTAAGAAGGACACAGGGAAGGTGGGAGGGGAGTAAGAAGGACACAGGGAGGGTGGAAGGGGAGTAAGAAGGACACAGGGAGGTTGGGAGGGGAGTAAGAAGGACACAGGGAGGGTGGAAGGGGAGTAAGAAGGACACAGGGAGGTTGGGAGGGGAGTAAGAAGGACACAGGGAGGGTGGAAGGGGAGTAAGAAGGACACAGGGAGGGTGGAAGGGGAGTAAGAAGGACACAGGGAGGTTGGGAGGGGAGTAAGGAGGACACAGGGAGGTTGGGAGGGGAGTAAGGAGGACACAGGGAGGTTGGGAGGGGAGTAAGAAGGACACAGGGAGGTTGGGAGGGGAGTAAGAAGGACACAGGGAGGTTGGGAGGGGAGTAAGGAGGACACAGGGAGTATTTGCACTGTAAACATTTTTTATTTATGCACAGTATATGCAACAGCAGTATTTGCACTGTAAACCTTTTTTATTTATATAAAGCAGGGGTGGGGAACCTTTTTTCTGCCAAGGACCATTTGGATTTTTGTAACATCATTCGGGGGCCGTACAAAATGATCAACTTAAAAATTAGCCTGTTATAGCGGGGATTAAACGTGTGTCCCCCCTGCATCACTGGACCCCTTTACATTACACAGCACCTTGCACCTCTGGACCCCTTTACATTACACAGCACCCTGCATCACTGGACCCTTTACATTACACAGCACCCTGCATCACTGGACCCCTTTACATTACACAGCACCTGCACCTCTGGACCCCTTTACATTACACAGCACCCTGCATCACTGGACCCTTTACATTACACAGCACCCTGCATCACTGGACCCCTTTACATTACACAGCACCCTGTACCTCTGGACCCTTTACATTACACAGCACCCTGCATCACTGGACCCCTTTATATTACACAGCACCCTGCATCACTGGCCCCCTTTACATTACACAGCACCCTGCACTGTGCAGGACATTAATACATGAGTTACCATGACCATTGACCAGTGCAGGACATTTACCTAGGGTTGCCACCTGTACGGGATTGACCCGGACAGTACGGGGTTTGAATCATGTGTCCGTGTCTCCTTCCGCCTTCTACCCGGACACATGATTCAAACTGTACTGTGGCTTAGCTGGTGGAGGAACACTAGTAGTTAAAGTTGGTAGGGGAAAGTTCTTATTCTTATACAGCAGTTCCGACAATTTAATCTGAGCCCCAATGTCCTCTTCTATACAGATACACTGAGTAATGTAATTGCTGGGATCAGCAGCACAAGGATTACTCTGCAGGGACTATTTGATGGTTTTCGGGCTCAGGCGGAGTAATCCTTGTGCAGAGGTTCTTGGCAATTACATTACTCAGCCAGGGTATCTGTATAGAAGAGGACGTGGGGAGATTAGATTGTCAGGACTCAGAACTGCTGAATAAAGATAAGAACTTTCCCCTAATGACATTGTGATTTTTTTTTTTAATATGCAGCATGGGGGGAGGGGGGTAAATGTCCTGCACTGGTCATGGTGACTCACAGTGCAGGACATTAATACATGAGTTACTATGACCAGTGCAACTGTGTAGGTAGGACATTTACCCCCTCCCCCCACCGCCATGCTGAATATTAAAAAAATCACAGACCGTCATCACAGTTAATAATCTTCAGACTGAAGATTATTAACTTTGATGACGGTCTGTGATTTTTTTAATATGCAGCATAGCGGCGGGGGGAGGGGGGTAAATGTCCTGCACAGTGCATAGGACATAAATACATAAGTTACCATGACCAGTGCAGGACATTTACCCCCCCCCCCCCACATGATGCATATTAAAAAGATTATATTCATCATATTTACATTTAATAATTTTCAAATTGAATCATTGATGCAATTTGAAAATTATTAAATGTAAATATGATGAATATGATCTTTTTAATATGCAGCATGTGGGGGGGGGGGTAAATGTCCTGCACTGGTCATGGTAACTTATGTATTAATGTCCTGTGCACTGTGCAGGACATTTACCCCCCTCCCCCCGCCGCTATGCTGCATATTAAAAAAATACACCGTATTTCATTAATGCTGTCAGCATATTTATGGCTGCCTTACTTGTTGCTGGAAATGGTTCCTCGTCGGTGGCGCATGCTAGTGCCATCCCAGCCAGCCATGAATGTAATCCCCGCCCGCCATGAGTGACGTCACGCCGCCGCCGACGGGCGGGGCTGTAAGCCTAGGAGAGCAGCTCATCAGCTGCAGTGCAATGGCTGGAGGCTGGCGCCGGCTAACAGGGGCGGGCGGAGTAAATACTATTGGCTGGAGCCGGCTAACAGGGGCGGGCCGCAGGAGCAGAGTAAATGTATTGCTAAACACACGGACAATGAATGAATGATCGCCATGATCATTCATTCATTGTCAGTGTGTTTAGCAATACATTTACTCCGCTCCATAGTGACAATCGGCGGCGCTTTTTTTTCTGATCGCATGGGGGGCCGCATGGAATGATTTCGCGGGCCGCAAGCGGCCCGCGGGCCGCAGGTTCCCCACCCCTGGTTATAGTGTGGGTGAACTTAAAGGGGTTGTAAAGGTTCGTCTTTTATTTTCTAAATAGGTTCCTTTTAAGCTAGTGCATTGTTGGTTCACTTACCTTTTCCTTCGATTTCCCTTCTAAATGTTTTTTTTCTTTGTCTGAATTTCTCACTTCCTGTTTCTACTCAGTAAGCTTTCCACCATCATCCGAGCGGTGGAAAGTCATTTATAACAGCTTACTGAGGAGGAACAGGAAGTGAGAAATTCAGACAAAGAAAAAAAACATTTGGAAAGGAAATAGAAGGAAAAGGTAAGTGAACCAACAATGCACTAGCTTAAAGGAACCTATTTAGAAAATAAAAAACAAACCTTCACAACCCCTTTAAATTGTATGGCTATGCTGTGGTTATTGTAGGCTTTGTGTGCGTGTGGGGGGGCTTGGGGGGACCCCCAAATTCCTTCAAATGGTCCTGGTGACAGGGGTGCGTCCTATGCCTACTTATTTTTGCGAATAGTTGTCAAAAAGTTGGGAGGTATGCCCAACGATGGGAGACTTTTGATTGCTGTGGGCTTCCAAACACTTTTGCTCTTTTACCTCTTTTATTATTATAACCCAAATGAGTAGTATTCACTTGTTACAAATAACTTTTAATTTGTGCAATAATCTTTTATGACAAAACATTAAAACCAAACTCGCGTTCCAAACCAAATCAGAGTAGTCGGCACGGCAGCGGGACTCTTCCCATAGTGGTATTTTTTTGTTGCTGCCTTTGGAGAAAACAATATAACAATATGTAGTTAGAATACAGCGGATACAATTCTCCTTGGCTTAATTCCACATCCTAACAAGACACAATAATCCCAGTCAATTAAAATGGCCACTTGCCAGGCATAATGCAAACAGCAGCAACCTGGAGCATTCAGGATAAACCGCATGAAAAAAAAAAAAAATACAAAAACCATTACGCATTCACCTCCACATCGCCGAGTGCAATTTTCACCTTTTGACCGCCCGTTAATTTGGTGAAATACCGAAGAACGGCTGGGCAGGAAGCTGTGCACAGCACGCTACCCTTCCTATTACCGAATGTAAATATGTGTTCAGGAAGGATTTCGTTCTTAATCCCTGTCTAGATCTGGCCTTGTTTGTTTTATCCAGAATGTTTTTACACTTCCACGTTTTCCAAAGCCAGGGTAGAGCAGGGCGGACAGCGCTGCACCCTCCTCTGAGAATGAACATGTCAAGGTGTCAAGACAGTGACATTTACACTTGTCAAGAGGACAGCCAGAGCCAAAATGATTTAAGAACAACTATAGAGAAATTGATTGGACAGTTACTATAGATATAGTGTGCAAAAGTAAATGGCTTGTCTTCAGAGTTTGTTGTAGAAGTAAATGCCGGCAATGGGAAAGAGATTTTTCCTGTCATTAACTTTCTGAAAGAGGTTTTTTTTTATTTTTCCTTTTTTTGTGTACTTAAAATTATTACTTGAATTTGGTTCTACAGTTGATGAGTGTTTTGCCTGCAATGCCAGCAGAGAATACTTTTTACTGGGCCAGACTATCCATCATATATATTTTTTTTCTTTTATTCACAGTGGCTGCCAGGGCTGGACTGGTACAGAAATTTGGCCCTGGACTTCATCCAGACTGGCCCACTTTGACAGGTCTCTCCCATGGCAGCCGGGCAACTCCCACATACCCCCCCCCCCCAGCCACCCAAGCCCCCTCTCCCCCTTCACTAGCCGTCCTACTTTTATTAGAGTAGGAGGGGTGGTACTGGTCCTCTTATAGGCAGTACCAGTGGGGAAGCTAGACATTATTTAACCCGGGGCAAAGAATCCGTTCCGTGCCCCCCTTATGGGACAAGATTAGGCAGAAGTGAGAAACTCCCAGGCCATAGCTGTTGAGTCAGCTGTCTGTCCCCTCCCTCATGCTCCTCTGTCGTCCCCCCTGCTCCTCTGGTCCTCCCCCTGCTTCTCTGTTGCCTCCAGGTGAACGCTGCGGGGAGGAAGAGGTGGTGAGCGCTGTGGGAAGGGAGAGACAGAGGAGCAGAGGGGGGCGGCAGTCCGCTGTCACTGAAGCCGGCCCACTGAGCCATCGGCCCACCAGGAAACTCCCTGTAGTCCCAATGGCCAGTCCATCCCTGGTGGCTGTCCTGGAATTATAAGCAGTAGAAGGGGGTTGTCTACTCTGAATTCCACAAGTTATTCTCACGTTGGGCAATCTTATCTACCAAGCATCGGCTTATAAAGAAGAAAACTGTATAGTTACCTTTCTATAATTTTCCTTTTCTGGTGCATCCTAATGGCAGTATATAATGGGGTTGATTTACTAAAGGGAAAAAGTTTGTGCACAATGCAAAGTGACATTCTACCTTTTGAATTGAGAAGTGGGCTAGAAATGGTCCCGTAGGGGTGCAGAAGCACCCTAAACTATTCTGGAACTGTTCTTGTGCCAAAAAATAGCCCTTTGTTAGCTTAAAACATGATGTTGAAACCCTAACACTTAGGGGTTGATTTACTATAAAGGAAATAGATTGTGCACTTTGCAAAGTCCAGTTGCACTCTGCAAGTGCAGTTGTTCCAGAGTTTGGTAAATGAGCAGAAACTCAGCTGACTTCCATCATCCAATCATGTGAAAGCAAAAATGCTGTTTTTTTTTTTGTTTTTGTTTTTTACTTACACGTGATTGGGTTTTCTTTGCAAAGTAAAGCCTTATCTCATTCACTTGCCAAAGCATAATGTTTCCACCTCCATGCTTGACGGTCAGCATTTTTCTTTCTTCAAACAGGGAGAGTCGAGTTAATGCCAAAGAGCTCAATTTTGCTCTCATCTAACCACGGCACTTTCTCCCAATCCTTTTCTGAATCATTTACATGTTCATTGGCAAACTCCAGATGGGTCTGTACATGTGCCATCTTGAGGAGGAGGACTTTGCGGGCGCTGCAGGATTTCAATCTATGGCGGCTTACTGTGTTACCAATGGTTTGTTTGGTGACTGTGGTCCCAACTGCCTTGAGATCATTCACAAGCCTCTCCCATATAATTTGGGCTGGTCCCTCACTTTTCTCATGATCATCCTTACCCCATGAGGTTAAAGGGTACTAGATGGTATTGGTGTAAGATTTCTAACAAGGCAGAGTTAACATGAGCTACGATACACAACGGGGTTGATTTACTAAAACTGCAGACTACACAATCTGGTGCAGTTGTGCATGGTAGCCAATCGGCTTCTAATTTCAGTTTGTTCAATTTAAGCTTTGACAAAAAAAAACCTGTAAGTTGATTGGTTATTATGCAGAGTTGCTACATGTTTTGCACTACCCAGTTTTAGTTAATCAACCCCAACATAAGAAAAAGGCAGGAAACCCTGCAAATGATCTAAGTCTAAGTATACAGCCATTTTGGAAGGTGTTGCAAATAGACTGTGGAAAGGTTTAATCCTAAAGTTTTCCTCTAAGGCCGCGTACACACGGTCGAACATGTCCGCTGAAACTGGTCCGCGGACCAGTTTCCGCGGACATGTCCGACTGTGTGTACAGCCTAGCGGACAGGTTTCCAGCAGACAAAAGTTTCTTAGCAAGCTAAGAAACTTGTCCGTCGGACATGTCCGATGGTTAGTACACCTAATCGGACATGTCCGCTGGTTATGACGTGTAACCAGCGTCCCGAAATCACGCGCATGCGTCAAATTGATTCAACGCATGCGTGGAAGCATTGCACTTCCGTGTTCGAGAACGTCGGTGTCTTCTACGTCACGCGTTCTCTGTCCGCTGGGATTTTGGTCTGATGGTGTGTACACACATCAGACCAAAAGCTCCCAGGAGACATGACCGTTGAAAACGGTCCGCGGACCCTCTTCATTGGACATGTCTCCTCGTGTGTACGGGGCCTAAGAGTCAGCTGCTGTGTTGATAAAAATACTGTGGTTGAACTGTGTGCACGAAAACCTTCAACACATTTCACTTTACAAAAATCATCGCAGCCAACACAAATCTCCTACAGACGACATTTTCCATCCACACCTTGCATATGGATTTTTTTGTATTAAGTACCAGATTTAAATATTTGTTTTCCGGTCTCCATCTATATTTCCATGAGCTTCTATTAAGAAATTGTAGACCTTAACATAGGCTCTATTCGTTTGGCCTGGCTGTCATTTGATTTACATGTTGCTAACTGGAACACCAGGGTGCAGGCCGCCTCTGTGTTTTTTGGCCAGCACGAGCTGTTTGTGACACTGTAAATAATAAGGAAGCTTGGATATTTAAGTAGGAACAGACAGCTGCCCTTTTAACTTGCATATCAGCAAATTACATGTTGGAATGCTCAAGAAGCTGAGCCAGGCGGCGTGTATGAGAGCTCATCCCTCTATTGCTTCACCCACCCCACTCATCTGCAGAGACAATAAAGAACTTCCTTTAACAAACCCCAGGTTTTAATGTGTGTCAGCATCTCTGCGAGACATTAGCAGGAATTCATTTGAATATTCAGTACCCTGGCGATTGATCTAGAAGACGTAGTAGCAGTAGTACGGAGCACTGAGCCAACTTATTTAATTGCTTCAGAACAGGGCTGGATGTGTTTTTAAATTAGAAAAATATAATGACTACCGATATTAACCACTTGACCTCTAAAAGATTTACCCCCCCCCCCCCCCCTTCCTGGCCACGCCATTTTTTGCGATTCAGCACTGCGTTATTTTAACTGACAATTGCGCAGTCGTGCGACGCTGTACCCAAATAAAATGTCCTTTTTTTTCCCCACAAAAAGAGCTTTCTTTTGGTGGTATTTAATCACCTCTGAGTGTTTTATCATTTTTACGCTATAAACAGAAAAAGATTGACAATTTTGAAAAGAATAACTTTTTTTTACTTTCTGCTATAAAACATATCCAATAAAAAATTTAAAAAAAATATATTTTTTTTCATATATTTGGGCCAATATGTAATCAGTTACATTTATTCTGTTACATACCCCAATAAGCGTATATTGATTGGTTTGTGCAAACGTTATAGCGTCTAGAACCAGAGGATATATATTTACTAGTAATGATGGCGATCAGCGACTTGTAGTGGGACTGCAATATTGCCATGGACAATAACTAACACTTTTTTGGGGATCAGTGGCACTAAAACAGTGATCAGTGCAAAAAAATATATGCTGTGTCACTGTACTGCGACTGGATGGGAAGGGGTTAACATCAGGGGCGATCAAAAGTGTTAACTGTGTGCCTAGCCAGTGTTTTTACTACACAGTGGGAGGTGCTTTTATTAGGGGAAGAGGTAAAATGTGTTCCCTTCTTTGCAGGGACACACATTTTTATCCCTTCCCTCCTGTCAGAATGTTCTGCCTCTCTGGTAGATGATTGGCGGGTGCCAGCGGACGTCAAGTCCGTGGTACCTGCCGATAGGCTCCCCCTCAGTGGCGGCTGGTGCTCAAAATTTTTGGGGGGGCGCAAACGAAAAGAAAAAAAAAAACGCAGCCACTGTGCCATCAATTGTCACCACTGTGCCATGCCATCAAACCCAGCCACTGTGCCATCAATTGTCACCACTGTGCCATGCCATCAAACTCAGCCACTGTGCCATCAATTGTCACCACTATGCCATGCCATCAAACACAGCCACTGTGCCATCAATTTTCACCACTATGCCATGCCATCAAACGCAGCCACTGTGCCATCAATTGTCACCATTGTGCCATGCCATCAAACGCAGCCACTCTGCTATACCATCAAACGCAGCCACTGTGCCCATCAACTGTCGCCACTGTGCCAATTGTTGCCACTGTGCCCTTTAATTGTCGCCACTGTGCCCATTGTCGCCACTGTGCCCATTGTCGCCACTGTGCCCATTGATGCCACTGTGCCCATTGTCGCCGCTGTGCCCTGTCAAATGCCCGGCCCGGCACTTACCTTTCTGGGGGTCAGCCATCCTCCTTCCACGTCCCTCGATGTCTTCTCCCGCCCTCGATGACGCATCAGCCAATCAGGTTACCGGTAACCAGAACCGGTGAACCTAATTGGCTGAGACGCCTGTCAGTCTTATCCAAGGAACGCACCCCCGTACATCCTTTAGATAAGTTTCCGGAAGCCGATTACAGCCTGATAGGCACTTCCACACAGCCAACCAGCTGCCATTATTCAGGTGGCCGGCCATCTACAGGAGAGTCAGGACGCCCACTAACGCACAGCTCCTTTCTATATCTGCAATGTAGAGAGTGTCCTGACTCTCCTGTTGTCCAAGGGAGGGGGCGAGCATGACACTCCACACCAGGGAGAAAGCCTTGCATTACTGTGTGGAGTTAGACAGAAGAACAGGAAGTGAGGATTTCTCAGAAGAAATAAGAACATTTAAAAGCAAAATCGAAGGATGAGGTAAGTGAAAGAGGACTGCACTAAGGTAAAGGAAGCTATTTAGAGGGAAAAAATGTACCTTTACAACCCCTTTAAGCCTCCTACACACGATGAGAATATCCGACAAATGATTGTCCTTTTTTTTTTTTTTTTGTGCATGCTAGTCTTGTAATAAAAACCAATAGGTTACTAAAGCTACTAAATTCTGGTAGGACAGAATACAGCTTTGGATGTGATGTGATGTGATGTAATGTATTGTGTTGTAATGTATTCTTTCATTTCTGAGCGTGACTTGTCTTGGTCTTATGATTTTTTTCAGATGAATACTGTACTGATTAAATGAAAATCATTCGGTCTGGTATCATATGAGAAAAAATGTTCCTTCAAATTATTTTGCATAAACTGTCGTGATCTTCTCTCGAAAGCTGCGCACTAAACATCAGATTATCGTCTGATCGCTTCAAAAACTGTATTTTTGTCTGATTTTTCTCACTGTGTGTACTAGCCATTATTGCTGCAATTAACAATGTCATTTGAATATATGGGGGAGGGGGGTGTTAAAGCTGCTCCCTTGGCTAGGGTCTCATTTTGCCTTAATTTGTCTCTGGAGAGGCCCAGTGGCGCTCTTTGAGTTGTCCATCTTGAACTCCCACTTGCCCCTTCCAATAGAAGCTCTATTTGTTAATTCCTTTTTTTTTTTCTATTTCTTTTTTCTTCTGTGCTCTTATTCCTAAGGACATACTGCCTATAAAATAAATTGTAATGGCCAAAACAATTTATTACAAAAACAAACCTTAGAATAAAGATCTTACCTTCTGCATTGTTCTGCTGAAGTAATACACAAAGAAGCCAAAAAAAGAAAACCCAACTAGAGCTCATTACAAGCTCAGTGAAAAGAATTAATGGGCCAATGTTACAAAACACTTGTATATTAGCATGTCACTTCTGCTTGTTGTCTTAAGAAAACAATGGCCGACACAGCCAAGCAGCCTTTTACTTTGTATTGATTTCCTGTAGAAAAAAACAATTCCCAGTTTTTTTTTTCTTTCCAAATATAATGAAATATATGAAAGGGAATAACATCCAGCGCAGTTTCCAGCAGTGCTATTGTGCATTGAGCTTCTGAGATGAAAGGATTAACAGTGGTAACCAATTACCTCATGAAATCCACATTAACATAAATTCTCATGGTAATAGCATGGATTGGGAGTGAACTGTACTCCTCCGCTGACACGTGAATAGCAGAATTAACCAGAAAAATAATCTGCAGATGTAAAAGTGTCATGTAGCCATCAAGCTAGTAATGAAAGACAATTTGTCATTTTACAGATACGTTCAAGATGAGTGTATACAAAGCTTAAAGTAACGCTAAACAACGTCCTTTTTCTAAAAAAACAAAACAAAAAAACCCCATCCTAATGGCCTTGTATTCAATTTTTCATGAATCATATTTTACTTTGTTTTTCTTGCTCTATGCACACTACAAATCCCATAGTCCAAAGTCCCTACTCCATCTTGGCCACAAGCAAGAGAGGGTGGCTACGCTCCAACATATAGTGGGGACCATGGAGAACAAACATATAAACCACAATCTCAAATTTTCCAGTTCTGATTCAGTAGCTTTATTTTAATAAAAGTACCTTAGTTGACATTCAATCGGGGTTCATGAGCATACATTTTTAACATATGACTGTGGATATTTATGGTATAGAGTGGCCATGGGCACTGTGCTTTTTGTTCTAATTATGAAAAACTAACCTAACCCTCTAACAGGAAACTGGATCCAACAATTTTTTTTTAGCCTGATCTGACAAAGGATTGGAAGTTATAGTACAGATCCTGTACTATAACTGACAGATCTTGCAGAAAGTGATGGGATATTCTTCTGATTTGGGCAAAGCACCCTCTAGTGTGCTAGAATAGGTTTTGTTATTGTAGGAAAAGTGTTAGGCTTGACTCGCAGCCATGCCTTTGTTGTTTGTTAATTTGGTCAGGTGAGTAACTCAGGCAGGACTGGATGACTCATAGGCTGCACTTCTGTGACCTCCCCCTACTTCTAGAAACTTGGAGAAGATTCTAGAAGAAGTGGAGGTAAGGAGAAGCTGCCTGGAGTATTCTGAGGGCCCTGACCAATCCCCAATATATGGATTGGCAAGGGGCAGACCCCCTCACATATTCAGGGTCAGCCCAGCTGGGGCAGTGGTGGTGTGGAAGCTGGAGATTTAGGGTATTATTTACGAAGGCAAATCCACTTTGCACTACAAGTGCACTTCAAAGTGCAGTCGCTGTAAATCCAAGGGGAAAATCTGAAATGAGGGGAAGCTCTGCTGATTTTACCATCCAATCATGTGAAAGCTAAAATGCTGCTTTTTATTTTCCTTGCATGTCCCCCCTCAGATCTAAATCGACTGCACTTCCCAGTGCACTTGCAGTGCAAAGTGGATTTACCCTTCGTAAATAACCCCCTTAGTGTTGGGCTGTTGGTGGCCCTTGAGTGTAGCCCCCTAGTCTGCGAGTGAAAGGTGTGTGTGCCTGGCTGGGTAGGGTGACAGACGAACTACAACACTCAGCAGCCCCTACAGTTCTAAAAATGTTTAAATGTGGAAAGATTCTAGGTATAAATATTTTTTCGAGGGACTGTAGGTTACTGCCTTCCACTGTTTACATTTAGACAAAGCTATGTGCATTAGTTTAGGTGCTGTCATCGTTGCGTGGACTTCCCAATGCCAGTGTAGAGCATAATCAAAAAAAAAAAAGGATCTTAATTATTTTTCTATACTTTTATTTGTAAAGCTGAACTCGGGAACATAGTCTAAGAACAACAGGCATGTGTGACCTTACTTGAATCTGGATGCTTTATGCATTTCTTCCAGATCTGTGCAGAAATCCAATGTGAAACTTTACCTCTGTGCAGAAGCTACCTGTATAAAAGACCGGTCTCTGCTGCTCTACATCCTTGTGCAGAGTGACTAGTCTTGTATCTGCCTCCCTTCTGTAGTTCTTTGCAGGCAGCCTGTAATGGGGGGCACTGATGGATCCCTTCCACAGCTCTGTTCCCCGCCTTGAGATGATGGTAGGGGTAGATAAATGGAGCGCCCGATATCCAATTAGAAGTAAAAAGAGGGTGAATATGTAGTCGTTTTAATTGAAAGTAGCAAAACATGATAAAGCCAATGCATTTCGGGGTAACAAAGACTCCACCTTCTTCAGGGTTGCTTCTGTATGCTAATGGTGAGTGGCGATATATCCCAAACTGGTGTGTCTGTGACACCGAAATCAGAAAAGTTGCTGTGTTTGGCAGGTGCCACTCACCATTAGCATACAACAGCAGCCCCAAAGAAGGGGGGAGTCTTTGTTCCCCCGAAACGTGTTGGCTTTATCATGTTTTGCTACTTTCAATAAAACAACGACATATTCACCTTCATTTTGCTTCTAATTGGATATCGGGCGCTCCTTTTACCTAACCTTACACAAGTATATGTGGAAATGACCTTGAGGCCATGCCCAGAGGTACATCAAACGGGCTCACCGCCGCCCTTCTGTAATGCTAGTTGGGCCAGATTCATCAGGAGGGAGGGAACTCTCCCAACCTGCCCCCACCATCTTCTACTCACAGTCCAGATGCGATCTCAAACCTTTAAGGCCTCGTACAGACGAGAGGATATCCGTTGGAAACGGTCCGCCGGACCGTTTCCAGCGGACATTTCTGCTCCCGATTTTGATCTGATGGGCTGTACACACCATCAGATCAAAATCCCCGCAAAAAACATACGCGGTGACGTGCCGCGATGATGACGCGGCGACGTGCGGGACCCTGGAAGGTAAATACTTCCACGCATGCGTCCGAATCACTTCGACGCATGCGAGGGATGGGGATCGGGCGAACTTATCCGGTGAGTCAGTACAGATGACCGGATAAGTCCGAGGGATTGGATTCCAGCGGATAGATTTCTTAGAATGCTAAGAAATTTTTATCCGCTGGAAATCCGTCGGCTGGATTTTTATCCGCTGGGAAATGTCCGCTCGGGCCTACACACGACCGGATCTGTCCGCTGGAACTGATCCGCGGATAAATCCCAGCGGACAGATCCGGTCGTGTGTACGGGGCCTAAGAGCTGTACAGTAATAATGTGACTTTTAATTGTATATGGTTATATCTGGAATTATAAGGGCTTAGGGTGCACATCCTCTGTGGCTATTGATATACCGGTAAATTTAATTGGACATTGTGCCTGGAGTTCAGCTTTAACTTAGAAAATTCAGATACGTATTAAAATAAAGGAAGAAAGCTGAACAGCATGCAGGAAGAGCAGAGGCGTCCCTAGGGGGGGGGCCAGAGGGGGCCCTGACCCCCCCAACATCATGCTGTGCCCCACCATGTGCCCCCCCAAAAAAAAAAAAAATTTTTTTTTTTTTTTTTTTTTTTTTGCAATTTTTGTATTTTGCTCCCCGAGAGGGCTCAGTCAGCTCTGCGGGGGATTCCTCCCCTCCCTCTGCTCGCCGACACTGCATAATGCAAGCGCTCACACAACCAGATATTCTAGCCTGGACCGTGTTTAAGTGTGTGCACTGCAGACTGCAGTACACTGTAATCACTGAACTACATTATCTCCATCCCTTCTGTCCCCCCCGATCTGTCTCCCTCCCCCTCTCCTGTTCTTTCAAAACATTCACAATTTACTTTCACTTTCGGTTAGGCAGATAATATACGGTGCAAATTTCTTTCCTGCATCCACAGATTGCAGGAAAGAAACTTGTATGATTCCCCCATCAACAGACAGTGGTGACAGGGGAATATCCCTCCTGCCCAGCAATTATATTCTCCCGACAAACAGTGATTATCACCAGTGACTATACAGTAACCACTAGTGATAATTATAAGAGAATCTGCTCATTAATGGTTCAAATCTCAGCCAGTTTCTGCTGAACCAGCTGAGATTTAAACTGTCTATGGCTGGTCTTAGCTCTTAGGCAGCCCATACATTGATTAGCACTGTGGAGTGTCGGCTTCCTGGCGTGATCGGGCATGTGGGATTTCAAACACACCCGAGCCCATCTCTATTGGTTGTAGACAGTTGAGCTCCCTGCAGGTTGCTTAGCAGCAGTGGACCCTTCTCTGACATGCTGATCGGGATGCAATCCAGGTGATGCTCTTAGTCAAATCCTAGTCATAAATATCAGTGATTTTATTGATCAAAGCCCACACTTTACAGGCATAGAGCCCACATGGCTGCTGATCATACGGTTGATTATATTTATGTGGTTGTACTCTTGATGCTAATAAATACTGTGTTTATTAGATCTGACTGGGAGCATCACCTGGATCACATGCCGATCAGCATGTCAACAGAGAAGGTTATACAGCATTACTGCTGCTAGGTGACCAGCTGGGGGCTCGGCTCTCTATAACCAATAGTGCCAGCCTTCCCCTGCATGCACCCATAATGTCACCAGCACTAGGTCCTAATAGACTGCCACCGCTGCCAAGAAGACAGATGCCAGACCAGCGCTGTAAATAGCAGGGACAGGACAGCTGGGGATCCCCACTGTGGCAGAACACCAGGGCCCCGGTGGCAAGACAACCTTTGCAACAATGATAGTTCTCCCACTGCTTTGTACCCTTATATTTTCTCGGTGTGCTGGTGACATATATCTTGTTTTCTGCCACCCTGGGGGGCCCCAGTATAGTAGGAAGGGAGCTCACTGCAGAACATGTGAAAGGGCCCATAGTGGGATCGTAGTAAAGGGCCCCAGGAGATTATATATATATATATATATATATATATATATATATATATATATAATTGCATTTTATAGTTGGCCCCCCTACTTTTGTCCCTGTCCCCCCATGTGCCCCCCCTAAATATGAAAGCTGGAGACGCCACTGAGGAAGAGATTATAAAAGATTGCTGCAGAGTGAAGTTCTGCTTTAAATAGAAGTCTAATAAAACTCCAGTTCAGGGGTAGCAGATTGGTTTGCATTTCATGTATCTGGGTGGGTCTTCTGTCAGAAAAGATTATACAGTTTCCAGTAACCAGCATTATAGAAACCTTAGTGCTACTGGCTGGCTTTAGGGGGACTAAAATCTAATGTGTATCAGTAGCCTTTTCTGCAAAAACAAAAGGTGGACACAAGTAAGTAGCTTATTCCTCGCCTATTTCTTAATGAATTGTGAGTTTTTGACTGGAGTTCTGTTTGAAAATGCGATGGCAACTGATTTTACTGGTGAAGAAAGAACACTGTCATTTAGTTTCCCTTGCTCTGTCGCTCTAACCTTTCTACCGTCTCTTGAATGACTCGCTTTCCCTGCATCCTCTCTGCCACACACTGTGCCATCTGGTAAAGCCCCCAGGCAGGATCCATGGCATGAACACCAGCTGGGCAGGCAGTTGCTGGGAAGCGCGGGGAGACTGAACTTGCAGGCTGCGCTCTTCTATACCGTTACATTAAAATTCAAGAATCCTGTAACCTTTCCAAAACAGAAAAGAAGTCAATGCATGAATTGCCAATTTTCCTATTAGTTTAGCTGAATGGTCATAATAAATTCATAAACATGGGGATTCTCAAAGAATGAGCATGGATTTATAAGTCACTGCTTATTTTTTAAAGGTGAACTGCAGGGAGATATGAAAACGCCAATTATTGCAGTTATGTAATAAAACCTTTACCGCATTTATAAAAGCAACTTGTTTTAGTTGCTGGAATCTTGTGTAAGCTGAGCCCTAAATATTCCCATCAGCGTTCCTTTCTCATGATTTATACCACATCACATGCATCTTTTCATTTCTTAGCAAAGCTAGGTTACGCCCCACCCTGTGCAGTCTTACCTTATCACAAGCTTGTTGACACATGGTCCTTCCATGCTGTGGATGGCAGGTCTTAAAGTGGTTGTAAAAACTCGGGGAGAAGTTGCACCTACAGGTAAGCCTAGATTAAGGCTTACCTGTAGGTGCTTGCAATATCTCAGAGACCTACAATGTCTCGGAGATATTTGCAATTTCCCAGAGCGACGCCTTTTTCTGCACATGCGCCGTCTTGAAAGGGTGCGCTGTGCCATTTCAAGCCGGGGTCATGCCGTTAAAGGTAGCTCCCATGACTCTGGCCAGTCACAGAGCTGGAATTCGCGGCCCCTGGAAGAAGAGGGGTGAAGAATGGACGCTCTCTGCCATGGAGGAAGACAGTGACATTGCAGGCTTCTACTGCAGGTAAGTGTCACATAATGGGCTACTATGCGATGCATAGTAGCCCATTATGCTTTACCTTTGCAGGGAGACATAGAGGAAGAAAACCCCATCAGGAAAGAAACTGTATATCAAGAAAAGATTTTGATTACTGAAAGGATTATGATCTAGGAATGATCTAAGGCCCCTTTCACATTGGAGCGGGAGCCGCGGTAGCGGTATAGCGCCGCAAAAAATAGCGGCGCTATACCACCAGTATTGCCGTGGGAATCAGCCGCTAGCGGTGCGGTATTAACCCCTGCTAGCGGCCGATAAAGGGTTAATACCGCCCGCAATGCGCCTCTGCAGAGGCGCATTGCGGGCGGTATTGCCGCGGTTTCCCATTGTTTTAAATGGGAAGGAGCGGTATAGATGCCGCTCCTCTCACCGCTCCAAAGATGCTGCTGACGGGAGATTTTTTTCTCTCCCGCCAGCGCATCGCCTCAGCGTGAAAGCCCTCGGGCTTTCACATTGAGTAGGCAGTGAAGGAGTTTTTCAGGCGGTATAGCAGCGCTATTTTTAGCGCTGTACCACCTGAAAAACTCCTCAGTGTGAAAAGGGGTCTAAGACATATTATACACTATTTAGGCATGGAAGTAACCTAAGAAATACTCAACCAAGCTCTACTGCCATATCTTCCACGTATGAGCGGAGTATCGGTACTCTGGCTGCAAATGTCCATTGCAGGTATACAATCAAACAAAACGCTAGCCACTCGATGCTTCTTCCTTTTTAAAGCACAACAGCAATGAGTCCATATGTGCTAATGCGTTTCGGCCACAGCCTTATTCATAACATAGAAGCCACCTAGTGCTTAAATAGATTGAACATATATGCTGGATGGGTGAAGTGTCCATATGCTTGCTATGATATGACAAAAGTGGATGGAGTATTTTGAAAGGTAAAGCGGCTTCTGATTGTATTATTTTGCAAGAACTCTCTTGGACTTTGTCAACTGTTCTGGGATTCAATAAATGTTATATTCTCTCTGGAAAAGAACCAAAGTTGCTGCCTGGAAATTTGTTTGGATTGGAAGCATTCTACACCTGTCTGCACACTCTTGTTTCCACAATACTAATAATCACATTAAGTTATTAGTTATTCAATATATATTTACAACATCCAGGTCTTGCTATGCATGTGGGCCTTTCAAACCCCCTTTCATTCCTATGGATGTGGTCAGAACTTTTTTCTCCAAAGGCTGTACAGTGTCAGGTAGGCCTGCAGGGGGGGGGGGGACATTTTAAGGGACAACTTAACCAAAAGTTGTTCATCAAACTTTTGTTGTTTTGTTACTTTTTCTTTCTTCCCCTTTATCAGGTATCAGGGACATTTTCAGCTAATGAAGCCTGACCCTAATGCAGCAGGTTGGCTTTAATCAAATTGAAAATGGTAGTTAAATTCTTAAACACTGTTCCCTTATGTCACAGAAGAGAGGTAATTAAACTTCGCTACAACTGGTCTACCAAATGTCAGACCAATATATTTAATTACCACAAGCGTATAAATTTAATGCCTTGCTCTCCTTGTAGGTACATGCTTTAGTATCTTACCTATTACTGCAAGATAATTGATCCGCCAAACAGTAATGAAAGGACTGTAAGATTGCTCAGATCTGTTTAATAAAATCTCTGTTCTACATAAACATAAATGGACATCAGCTATAAAACATAAAGGTGTTTGTCCTTAAATGGCCTTAAAGGGAAATGTTCCCAATATATATTTGCATAATTCCTTCTCTTCATTTTCTTAATACAGTAAAACTCCAGCCACATTTTTTGCATTTTCTATAAAAAGAGTGTAGCGCCCGTGTACTTATGGTACCTGTGCTAGTTAAATTTAGAGGGAGATCAGAGTGTAGTTAAACTCTGATCCAAATTGTTAAGTGTAAAACAGGGTCTCTGTCTCAGCTTGGCTGTGCTGTATGTCAGGGGTCATCAACCCCCGGTCCGCAGCCCACTACCGGGCCGTGGCCCTTCTGCAGCTGGACCGCAGATGCGTGCAGGCGGCATGAGAGAGCCTAGCGGCCGGCTGTAGGAAATGATGTTCCTCGGAGTGGATGAACAATGTCAGGGAAGGTGAGAGTGAAGCAAACAGTGTTGTTATGTACCGTGGCCAATCCCTCTGTCTCTCACGCGGACACTCCCTGTGCAGTGTGAATGGACGTACCGCCTCCTCACTGAGCTCGCCCCGCCCTTCTGTCATAGGGGAAGGTGCAGCACACCGTCACATCCAGGACAGCCCACAGGAACAGGGAAGTCACTGGTGTCCCTTGGTAACGGGGCTGGATAGAGCTGAGAGGAGATGAGTCCACACTTATTCCGGGAAAGCAGGCAGCCGCCCCCCCCCCCCCCTTTGATCCTTCCATATACTTACCTGCTGCTAATCCTTGGCCCTCACAATATGACTGAGCTCCGGAGGAGAGGCCAAGGGAGCCCCGAGTACGACAACACTACCAGTGACAGGGTGAGTGTGAGCGGGGACTGACTGGGACACCGGTGTGCATGGAGTGTTCAGGGCTTAGTGGGGGGTAATACTTTCATCTGTGGGGGGTACTACCTTCATCTGTGGGGGGGGGCACTACCTTCATCTGTGGGGGGGCACTACCTTCATCTGTGGGGGGGGCACTACCTTCATCTGTGGAGGGGGGCTGCCTTCATCTGTGGAGGAGGGCTACCTCATCTGTTGGGGCCTTACCACATCTGGTGGCAGGCAGCGTGGCAAGTGACATTCCGTATCTGGTGGCAGGTGACATGGCAAGTGACACGCTCAAAGCTCCCACTGATTCTGCATTATGGTGGGTTGAACTATTTCATTTATTACTACATTGTAATAATAGAAATAATGCGCTGACAAATTTCCAGCAAAAAATCATTTGCCCCCCGCGTGCCAACCCCAACCTCCCCCCAACCGGGTCTTGGCACAATTTTCTTCCACTCAGCCAGTCCCCGGTGCCAAAAAGGTTGGGGACCACTGCTGTAGGCTATTCTGTTGCATTGGGGTGTTCTTCCAACCCCGGTGCTGCAGGTGGCAGCAGTGGAGTCAAGGTTTGAGTGCTCTTTCCCAGAAGTCAATCAGGAGGGTTTGGCCTCGCTGTGCATGCTGGGAGGGGTATTTATGAGGCAGACGCCATTGGTTCTGGGTCTTCTTCTTCGATTGTGGCACCCACCTTTTAGGTTGACCACATCACAGCGCCCCGGCGTTATGGCCTACCTGTCCGGGGCGTGCGTGCCACGCGGTGTTCCTGGTTCCGGGGACCATGTTGGCCCGGAGCATCTGAACAGTGACGGGAACCCAGTGAGCGTCTGGGTTCCCACCTTTGAAGATCCCAATCTGTACTGCTGTTCGGTGGGGAGTCCGTCTGAGGAGCGTCATTGAGAGGCTGGCGATCAAAAAGGGCCTCGACAAACCACCGGGGATCAAGGTAGCCGGACACTGAAGGATTGATCACCTGTCAGTCGGTACCTAAGCGACAAGTTGAAGGAGATCCAGGCGTAATTTATCTAAGGAGGATTGCCTCCGCAACTAAAAATCAGAGAGGGCCTGTGGCAGAGGTGTCTCCCTGAAGTTTACCAAGGAGAGTCTGTGGCAGAGACTTTTCCTCAAGTTCAAGTTCACCAAGGAGGGTCTGTGGCAGAGACTTTATCCTACAAATGTTTAAGTGATACTCCGGCTGCCAGGTCAGTGAGAGAGGCCTGTCCAGGTACACTAAACCCACTCAGGCAGGAGTGGCGCAGAGAATTGTTACGCTTGGGAGCAGGACTGTTTCCCTATTATTACGCCTGAATCTGCGGTTCTCCTTTCTTCTTCAACGTTACTTTCCTCACCACAAGTTTATTGTTTTTACCCGACTGGGTAATAAAGAGCACAGCAAAGAGCACCTGTTCTGGACATTCCTTTACTTCCACCAAATGCAATACGCATCATTCACCCCTAGGAATTCGGGGGAGCCATGAGGTAATCATGCCACCCGAAAACAACCAGCAGCTCCTCCGGGGTAGTGCTACAAGAGGAAGACCTACTACTGCCAGGTTTATGTTGCTATAGAATGTTTATGTTGCTATAGAAGTTAGAGGAGACCAAAAGTAACACCAATAGTTTAGGAGTCTAAGTATATCTATTGCATCACAGAAGTCCTTATGTAATATTTTACAGTGCCTCGAAAAAGTAATCATACCCCTTTTAAATGTTCCACATTTTGTCATGTTACAATCAAAAACGTAAATGGATTTTATTGGGATTTTACCTGATAGACAAACAAAGTGGCACATAATTGTGAAGTGGAACGAAAATTATAAATGGTTTTCAATTTTTTTAACAAATAAATATCTGAAAAGTGTGACGTGCATGAGAGTCCACCTGTGTGTAATTTAATCTCAGTATGAATACAGCTGTTCTGTGAAGCCCTCCAAGGTTTGTTGGAGAATTTTAGTGAACAAACAGAATCATGAAGGCCAAGGAACACATCAGACAGGGATAACGTTGTGGAGAAGTTTAAAGCAGGGTTAGGTTATAATATAATACCCCAAGCTTTGAACAGCTCACTGAGCACTGTTCAATCCATAATCCGAAAATGGAAACAGTACGGCATAACTGCAAACCTACCAAGATCAGGCCGTCCACCTAAACTGACAGGTCGGGCAAGGAGAGCATTCATCAGAAACAGCCAAGAGGCCCATGGTAACTCTGGAGGAGCTGCAGAGATCCACAGCTCAGGTGGGAGAATCTAATTAGTCATGCACTCCATAAATCTGGACTTTATGGAAAAGTGGTAAGAAACAAGCCATTGTTGAAAGAAAGACATAAGTCCCGTTTGCAGTTTGCGAGAAGCCATGTGGGGGACACAGCAAACATGTGGAAGAAGGTGATCTGATCAGATGAGACCAAAATTTTACTTGTGTGGCGGAAAACTAACACTGCACATCACCCTAAACACCCCATCCCCATTGTCAAATATGGTGGTAGCAGCATCATGTTGGGGGGATGCTTTTCTTCAGCAGGGACAGGGAAGTGTTCCCCCAACTGATACTAATGATGTGGCAATATTCCTGAAAATGACACAGGACAGTTGGGTACTGATTCCAAGGATTGCAAACTGCTTGTTTCTCTGACATTAACAATCGGCCAGGATTCCTTCTCCCACACCTGGCAGGAGCTAGATCAATATACTACTTCCACACACTACTGAGCCTCTCTAATTAGGCAATTTAGGCGGTCGCCTAAGGTCTCGCACTCACAAGGGGCCTCACGGCTGCCTAATTTGCCTGTGATCAATACTAATGTCGGCATCGGCGGATCTCTCTATTACTTCTCTCTATTTCTCACTTCCCCATCTCTCCCCCCTCTTACATTGGCAGAATATTTTTGATGGGTGAGGAGGGTGCCCTGGAAGTGGTGCGGATCACCTGTGTGCTAGATCTGTGCATTTTCTGCAGCCATTTTTCTTGCTTGAATTATTTTTCCCATTATGGCCGTGAGTGGGGCCTCATGTCTAAGTTTTGCCTAAGGTCTCACGAAGCCTAGAGCCGCCTCTGACTGAGCCTGTTTATTCCCACTTACACAGGGGCATTTTCCACTCCTACTTGCTCTTGTATCATGACACAAGTCTGTAAGACTACAAAACCAATTTGAAGCACATCAGAAGGTGGTCAGCTGCACTGATAAGTTCTAAATGATCTCAAACTGATTCCAAATGAATATCGTTGACATAAACCAAAAGCTCATGGCAGTACCAGGACAAGGTCATCCAGCACCCAGGACAAAGATGCCAAACTGCGCCCCCCCCCTCCCCTTAGGGTTAGGGCGCCCCCATCATTGCAAAAAAACATTGTGTCCAGGATAGTCGTCCCTTCTGCCCACCACTTGTCCCGGCGCTGGCTCATGGACACAGACCCTAGCTGTCTCAAATCTGCCTTGCTGTTCCTGTTTTGCAAAAGAATTGATAAAAGTCCCCCATTAGCTCAAAAAAAAATCTAAATATCATGAGATCTGTCTTTCCCAGATCCTAAAGCATTCTTTTAAGCAAGATTCTTAAAGTGGATCTCCCACGCCAAAAACATTTTTTTGTTAATGCCTAGTTAAACGGTTAATGCCCCTAATTTGCTGAACTCACGTTTTCTGTCTCCCCCGCTCCACTGCCATCCTGTGTTAAATATAAACTTATATTCCTCCTTCCGTTTTGGTTCCATTTGAACTGTGGGCATAAGCCCACAGGCCTGCACTCCCTTCTTCAGGTGGATGCTGATGTCCCAGCATCCACCGCTCGATCTCGCGCATGAGCACGAGCAACGGCTTTTTGAAATAGCGCAAGATTTGAGAACACGGCTGCGCAGAGCGCACTGCATCTAACAGAAAGTGATGCAATGCCCGGAAAACTCCCGCATAGATGCAGACCGGAAGGTACAGTAATGTACAGGTACTGTACACATTTAGCTAAAAAAAATAACCGTTTTTAGCATAACAGATAGCGCCAATGTTATTAAGCAAATTATGTAATTGGGGTGGAGATCCGCTTTAAGCAAGATTCGAAAGCAAACATCTGAATATGTGAATGGGTGAGTTGGGACAGCTGTGCAACCATAAACATGAATGCTCAGATCACCCAAGCATTCATATTTCTACCTATGGAGGTAGGATTGTGAACCTTTTATAAGTGAACAATGTTTTTCAGTTAGGCTAGTTGGCTTGCCCCATGAGATCTGTTTAGTTAGAGATGCCTGCAGTTTTCTGTGAAGGTCAGAGAGAAATGTACCACTGCACTGTGCCCAAGCATATTTTATCTGCCCTAGAAAAAAAAAGATGAAATGTAAAACCCCAATTATGAAAGGGTTAAGGTGGGCCAAATATTCCATGGCAAAATAGTCCAGACTAGACAAGGTGCTCGCACAGGTTAAAACAATTCATTCCTGTGTCAGTCTTGCTTCCGCTCTCTTGTGTCTGCATAGTTTACTATGCCTTGCTGTGTTGTCTCTCTCCCCTGTTAGTTCATTATAACGTATCTCATTCTGCAGCCAATCTCTTTTATGAATTCTCAGCTAGTATAGTTTTACAACCTCTTAAAAATCAGGCAGTATCTGAGAACAACCAGAAATGAATCTCAAATTCTGCTCTTGTGCAGATGGAAATGACTTTTCATATTTGCACCGCTGTATTTTTCCTTTCTTGAAAATCGAAAAATCGAACAAGATGATTAAAGCGGATCTATTGTCTAAAATGTATTCACATTGCATTAAATATTTACAGTGCTAAAAATGCAACATTAATAAGGAAAAAAGTTCAGGCTGCTGCCAAATCCAGCACTGAGACAGAAACAATATAAACCTGACCGAGGTTCTCACCTTTGCCCACTCTACATCTCCATTTTCGAGATTTCCCTAACCAAGGAACTACCTCTCCAATGGGCATCAAATTTATCTATCCCTAAAAACAGTGTATTGGCTGGGTTACGGTTATGGTGTATATCGTAATGTTTTGAAACAGAATGGTATTCAAAGCCAATCTTGATTTTATTAATATGCTCACCCAGTCTCACCTGCATAGATCTTTTGGTCCTGCCAATATACTGGTCTCCAAAGCTTTTGGATGTGTAGTGCTAACCCCCAGAGGAGCCACTGGTCACTTGGGTTCTTCTGCTTTCATAGGTGGTGACCAACTTGGGTAGTACACACCCATCTGGGGTTTACAATGGCTTTATTAGTCTAAAAATTCAGAATAGCCAACAGAAAGACAGCATTTCATTGCAATATATTACAAACATGGCTTTTTTTTCAGCGGGAACGCAGTTCCAGCACCTCCAGCACAGAATGTATGTACTGGCAAAGGGTACGAGAGTGTGCTGGAGGGTATACTGATGCTGAATGCTAGGGGGAGCTATGAACGCTGGGGAGAGCTCTTGCCAATACGGATGTGTGACAGACCTAACCAAGATAGGGGCTCCTGGAGAGGACTAGGAGCAAGCCTCTTACCCACAGACTTTGGCTTGTCTCCCGACAACGACTCTGTCTACCCTGCATTCTTTCTCCTCAGCGAATGACCATCACCTGTTCAAACCTCATGTTAATTTTACTGTAAGCTCCAGTATCCAGACAATCTGCACAAGCCTGCTACCTTAAAGGACAGAACTGGACTCTTAACAGCTGTGTCCTCTCACTCCTGGTGCTCCACTGCAGGTGTGCCTGGACCAGAGGTGCAAGGAAAGCCCAAGCAAACAAAACCTTTGCCCCACACGTACCAGGTAGACTGCCAAAAAACAAAAAAACGAATTTACAATGTCTAACAATTTTCGTGAAAAACAAAGGTTTTATGTTTTACAACATTTGTGCAAAAGAAAAGCCTTCCCGTCAGCTCTGCCTCTAAGGTATGTGATGATTACATCATGGTGGTTGTAGCGTTTGTGCAGGATCACAGTGTGTGTATATCCATACTAATGCTGAGGAATAACATTTTTATTTAATTTTTTCAAATAGGCCAAAATCACATACTACACAATGTCAGTGGACTCTGGCGTCGTGTTCTTATTTCTGTAATGATTTCCCTAATCATGACCACGAGCTGCAGAAGGCCAATTAGAGTGTGATTGGTGAAGGTCAAGACAAGTTTAAATCTGATCTTCTCCTGGAAAAAAAATGCTGTTTGGCAAGGCAGTAGATCAGAATTTTCTTTACTGTGCCTTTGAGGAGGTGGGTTCCCTATAGGCAAACCTGCCCTCAATCTATATCCATTACTATATATACACTCCTACTATTGAGGCTCAAAATGTATAGAGTTAGGACTGCAGATAATACTGGGGTGCCTTGTCATGGCCTCTACAGTTTACAAATATATTTGCAAATTTGTGCAAATGAAACCCCTGTTCCTAACATGAACTGTTAGACATGATAATTATTTTTTTTTGCAGACTGGTTGGTAAGTTGAGCTGAAAATTGTTCTTTGTTTTCGTTTGACATGTGTTGCCCTTCCATGTGCGCCTTCCTGTTAAAGCCAGTTATAGGTTGGGGCAGTTGCCATTTGTTTATACTGAGATTTACATAACTCTGCCAGATATAACAGCCTGTTTGGCAGGGCAGTAGACCTGAATTTCCATTGCTGTAGTTAAAAAAAATGCTTACAAGTCTTGACTTTATGATTGGACAATGAAAGGAGAAGCAGCACACTGATACGTTTATCTCTCTGTCACTGTGCTCTCTTCCCCCACTATTAGAATGTCCCCTGTTAGTGCATTATCAGTGCAGCACACCTGATTGGCTCACTGTGCTGCTTCTTCCCTTCGTTTGAGATCTGTTGTACAGGGTGGCAAGATGTTGATACCAAGTCAAATTTAGGTACATACAGTATGCTGATTACATGAAAAAAGTGAGTAGAGCAGTGGATAGTGTCAGTAAGGAGGACGATGTCAGTAGAGCGGTGGACAGTGGCAGTTGATGTGTGCACAGTGTCAGTAGGGTAGTGGACTTGGTCAATAAAGCATGGACATGTCAGTAGAGCAGAATTTGGTGTCAGTAGGGCAGTGTACGATGTCTGTCAAGGGGGGTGGAAAGTGTCAGTATGTCAGTGGACTTACTAGTTTGTTTTTTGTTTTTTTAATTTATTTATTTTTTTATCATTTTTTTACCATTTCATTTATTTTTTACAATTTTATTTTGTCTTTTATGATTTTTTAGCAGTCCTTTTGGGGGCTTTGGTGAAATATCAGGGGTCTAAACAGACGCCTTAATGCCTTTTGAGGGAGAGAAAGGAGTTGGAGGACACAGCCCTCAATCTCCATTTCTGCAGCCTCGGCTACACAGCATGAATAAACAGAAACAGGTTTCAGCTACTAATGAACACAATGAGTGATTGGAAAATGAAGGAAGTCAGTTAAATACATATTTACTGGCTCTTTCCCCTGCAGAAACCTGCGGGAGAGGGGGGAAGCCGGATGTACTGCTGAGGGGGGGGGGGGGAGAGACAGGGGAACACACAGGGGGCTCGAGCAGGAGGAAAGAAGAGTAACCTGGACAAGAGGGGTGGCAGAAGCAGAATGTACAGGAAACCATCCTCTCCATTTTTCTCCTGCAGCCACTGCATGCCGGCAGGAGGGAGAGGAGGAGAAGCAGGCTTTTATCAGCTGCAGGAGGAAATTGAAGAGGATCAGTTCCTGTTCCTTGGTGCATGGGTGGGGCCCCCATTGCGACACCTGATGTTGCGCCCCTATACACTGGTGGTCTGTGAAAATCCCCCCTGTACATTGGTGGTCTGTGAAAAAAACTCCCTGTACATTGGTGGTCTATGAAAAGCCTCCCCTGTTTACTGGTGATTTGTGAAAAGCCTCCCCTGTACATTGCTGATAAACTGAACAGTTTTGGTAACATAATGGATTATTACTTTTGTATGCTTTCATATGAATACAATATGAAAGTAGGAGTATCTTTTTCAGTACAACTAACATTAAATATATACTGTAGATTTACATTACATAGGATTGTAATGCAGCTCAACATTTAGGAAAACTCAATAGGAAAAAAACTTGGAAATTAGATTTTGATCAATTAGATACATTGTGGCTTTTTCTATAATAAAATTAGAATCCCATCTTTCCAACAATATTAAATTAGTTTTTCAACTAAAAGGTTGTAATACATCATCCAGGGCACAGGTGTATTGTGTCTGCATGTATTGCTTTACTTATTCTGCATGAATAATATTCAAGTTCCTTTGGGGTGCCCATATGAACCAAAACATCCATCCGGTATGGTTTTTTAAATAATTTGTTAAAATTGGATCCCAATTATGACCTTTTGAGAAAAATCTGAAAAGTCAATTTCCCCCTTTCTGCTTAATACACACGATTATTTCTATTTAACCAGGGTTTTATTTGTGCATCACCCAGAGGGAGGGGGTTAAAGCCAGAATTGTGTCTTATCCCGTAATTTTTCTTTGCTTCAAAACAATAAAAAAGACAAAAAAAAAAGAATTTAATATATATATATATATATATATATATATATATATATATATATATATATATATATATATATATATATATATATATATATATATATATATATATATATATATATATATATATATATATATATGTGTATATATATTATATATAATCTAAAGTGCCTTTGTTATATTTATATAATTTGGTCTGCCATTTGAAAATGGTAATTAACACTGAAACTCAACTTAGTTCATAGAAACATACTATTTTTGACAGATCAGCATGTATTTGTGTAGATCCCTTTGTCCACTGTTGTCCATCCTCCGGGGCTGTATTGGACATTTGTATAGGAAAGGGCTGAGGCATACAGAGGCAATACTCCAAAAGAAGTATAGATTGGAAAACAACTCGGGGCAAAATCAATTTCTCGAATTTGAGTAGATGGGGGAAAAAAAAATATTTACTTTTTGAGCCTGGTGGGAAAATATATCCCGGCAATAGTATGATGAGCTAGATAGGTTGCTAGTTATCTTTAATTCTATTTATCCATTCATATGGCATGTTAAAGAACCCTAGCCCTTTTCAGCCTACAGTATATTGAAGAAGAAAAGTGAATATGAAGAAAATGGGTTACGACCCAAGGTCTTTAACCTTTTGGAAGTAATAAGGAACAGGTTTGATCCCACAAACTTATCCAAACTACAACCCACAATTTGGCCATCTTCGGATATGACATGTCCCCAGTACTGTCAAAGCCCCAAAAATAAGACTTTCCTTGGCGAATGGCAGTTATTGGATGGTATGTAAGTTTCCTAACTTGTGTATTTGTACACAGTTGAGAGAAAAATACAGAGACTGTTTATTGGAAGTTTTCTGTAGAGCTGTCCTTGTTACCTGTGGATGGAGGGCGGAATGCATATTACCTGCACCATTGCCCCGTGTGTACAAGATCCCGTCAATACAGAGAAAAGTAATTGAAAACAATGACAGTGGTCCCCCCAGTCCATTACCAGGCCCTTTGGGTCTGGTATGAATTTTAAGGGGAACCCCGCATAATTAAAAACAAAATTGATGTGGGGGTTCCCCCAAAAAATCCATACCAGACCCTAAATGACGGCCGGTTTAAAACTTTGTTTTGAGTGAGTGAGTGAGTGAGTAACTTGTATAGCGCAACAAATGCGAACTAAATCGCCTCAAGGCGCTTCCCGTCCAGAGTCATTCCGGTCCTTCAGAAGAGGTGGGTCTTTAGTTTTTTCCTAAAGGCCTGATGGTTTTCTTCCAAGCGGATTGTAGAGCATTCCAGAGTAGTGGTCGTTGGACCGAAAATCTACGTTCTCCCTTCGATTTGTAGCGGGATTTAGGAATTTGGAGAAGGTTTTGGTCGGTTGACCGGAGAACGCGCTTGGTGACGTAGGGTTTTATTTTCTCGCTTAAGCATTGGGGAGCGTTCCCCTGTATACATTTGTGGGTGAGGCAGAGTGTCTTGAATGTCACCCGGTCCTGTACGGGCAGCCAGTGGAGGGATCTCAAGGCTGGGGAGACTGATTCCCACGGCTTTTTACCTGTTACCAGTCTGGCTGCCGTGTTCTGGACGACTTGTAGACGTGAAATCTGGTATTTTGGTAGTCCTAAATAGAGGGAATTTGCGTAGTCGAGTCATGAGTTGATGATCGTTCCCACAACTACTGCCATGTCCTTTTCTGGGATGAAGGGGATGAGTCTACGTAGCATTCGGAGCAGATGATGAGAACCGCTGACAACTGATCCTATTTGTGCATCCAACGTCATGTCATTGATACATGTCCCCTGGGGCAGTACCCAGGTCCCCAAACACTTTTTAGGACAATACTTTGAAAATTAACCTTTAAAATTAGCACTTTAGAATTCTCCCATAGACTTTTACAGGGTGTTCCGCGGCTTTTCAAATTTGCTGCGAAACCCCCAAATTGTTCGCTGTTCGCCGAATGGGTGAACAGCCAATGTTCGAGTCGAACTCGAAGCTCATCCCTAGTCCTGAGTGTTTTGCCTTTGGATACAAGTTAAACCACAA